>NC_089225.1:70735445-71035445 GCF_963924675.1 Phocoena phocoena
ATGACTCTTTTTGAATTATGGTTTTCTCAGGGTATATGCCCAGTAGTGGGATTACTGGGTCATATGGTAGTTCTATTTGTAGTTTTTTAAGGAACCTCCATACTGTTCTCCACAGTGGCTGTATCAATTTACATTCCCACCAACAGTGCAAGAGGGTTCCTTTTCTACACACCCTCTCCAGCATTTATTGTTTATAGATTGTTTGATCATGGCCATTCTGACTGGTGTGGGATGATATCTCATTGTAGTTTTGATTTGCATTTCTCTAATGATTAGTGATATTGAGCATTCTTTCATGTGTTTGTTGGAGGTCTGTATATCTTCTTTGGAGAAATGTCTATTTAGGTCTTCTGCCCATTTTTGGACTGGGTTGTTTGTTTTTTTGTTATTAAGCTGCATGAGCTGCTTATAAATTTTGGAGATTAATCCTTTGTCAATTGCTTCATTTGCAAATATTTTCTCCCATTTTGAGGGTTGTCTTTTGGTCTTGTTTATGGTTTCCTTTGCTGTGCAAAAGCTTTGAAGTTTCATTAGGTCCCATTTGTTTATTTTTGTTTTTATTTCCATTTCTCTAGGAGGTGGGTCAAAAAGGATCTTGCTGTGATTTATGTCATAGAGTGTTCTTCCTATGTTTTCCTCTAAGAGTTTGATAGTTTCTGGCCTTACATTTAGGTCTTTAATCCATTTTGAGCTTATTTTTGTGTATGGTGTTAGGGAGTGATCTAATCTCATACTTTTACATGTACCTGTCCAGTTTTGCCAGCACCACTTATTGAAGAGGCTGTCCTTTCTCCACTGTACATTCCTGCCTCCTTTATCAAAGATAAGGTGACCATATGTGCGTGGGTTTATCTATGGGTTTTGTATCCTGTTCAATTGATCTATCTTTCTGTTTTTGTGCCAGTACCATACTGTCTTGATTACTGTAGGTTTGTAGTATAGT
Organism: Phocoena phocoena; assembly: GCF_963924675.1. NCBI lineage: Eukaryota > Metazoa > Chordata > Mammalia > Artiodactyla > Phocoenidae > Phocoena > Phocoena phocoena. The sequence goes on from NC_089225.1 coordinate 70,736,389, forward strand.
CTGAAGTCAGGGAGCCTGATTCCTGCAGCTCCGTTTTTCATTCTCAAGATTGCTTTGGCTATTCAGGGTCTTTTGTGTTTCCATACAAATTGTGAAATTTTTTGTTCTAGTTCTGTGAAAAATGCCTGTGGTAGTTTGATAGGGATTGAATTGAATCTGTAGATTGCTTTGGGTAGTAGAGTCATTTTCACAATGTTGATTCTTCCAATCCAAGAACATGATATATCTCTCCAGCTATTTGTATCATCTTTAATTTCTTTCATCAGTATCTTATAGTTTTCTGCATACAGGTCTTTTGTCTCCTTAGGTAGGTTTATTCCTTGATATTTTATTCTTTTTGTTGCAATGGTAAATGGGAGTGTTTTCTTGATTTCACTTTCTGATTTTTCATCATTAGTGTATAGGGATGCCAGAGATTTCTGTGCATTAATTTTGTATCCTGCTACTTTACCAAATTCATTGATTAGCTCTAGCAGTTTTCTGGTAGCATCTTTAGGATTTCTATGTATAGTATCATGTCATCTGCAAACAGTGACAGCTTTACTTCTTCCTTTCTGATTTGGATTCCTTTCCTTTCCTTTTCTTCTCTGATTGCTGTGGCTAAAACTTCCAAAACTATGTTGAATAAGAGTGGTGAGAGTGGGCAACCTTGTCTTGTTTCTGATCTTAGTGGAAATGCTTTCAGTTTTTCACCATTGAGGATGATGTTGACTGTGGGTTTGTCATATATGGTCTTTACTATGTTGAGGAAAGTTCTGTCTATGCCTACTTTCTGCAGGGTTTTTATCATAAATGGGTGTTGAATTTTGTCAAAAGCTTTCTCTGCATCTATTGCAATATTCATATGGTTTTTCTCCTTCAGTTTGTTAATATGGTGTATCATGTTGATTTATTTGCATATATTGAAGAATCCTTGCATTCCTGGAACAAACCCCACTTGATCATGTTGTATGATCTGTTTAATGTGCTGTTGGATTCTGTTTGCTAGTATTTTGTTGAGGATTTTTGCATCTATGTTCATCAGTGATATTGGCCTGTAGTTTTCTTTCTTTGTGACATCCTTCTCTCGTTTTGGTGTCAGGGTGGTGGTGGCCTTGTAGAATTGAGTTTGGGAGTGTTCCTCCCTCTGCTATATTTTGGAAGAGTTTGAGAAGGATAGGTGTTAGCTCTTCTCTAAATGTTTGATAGAATTCGCCTGTGAAGCCATCTGGTCCTGGGCTTTTGTTTGTTGGAAGATTTTTAAGCACAGTTTCAATTTCAGTGCTTGTGATTGGTCTGTTCATATTTTCTATTTCTTCCTGATTCAGTCTTGGCAGGTTGTGCATTTCTAAGAATTTGTCCATTTCTTCCAGGTGGTCCTTTTTATGGGCATGGAGTTGCTTGTAGTAGTCTCTTAGGATGCTTTGTATTTCTATGGTGTCTGTTGTAACTTCTCCTTTTTCATCTCTATTTTTATTGATTTGAGTCCTCTCCCTCTTTTTCTTGATGAGTCTGGCTAATGGTTTATCAATTTTGTTTATCTTCTCAAAGAACCAGCTTTTAGTTTTATTGATCTTTGCTATCACTTCCTTCATTTCTTTTTCATTTATTTCTGATCTGATTTTTATGATTTCTTTCCTTCTGCTAACTTTGGGGTTTTTTTGTTCTTCTTTCTCTAATTGCTTTAGGTGCAAGGTTAGGTTGTTTATTCGAGATGTTTCCTGTTTCTTAAGGTAGGATTGTATTGCTATAAACTTCCCTCTTAGAACTGCTTTTGCTGCATCCCATAGATTTTGGGTCGTCGTGTCTCCATTGTCATTTGTTTCTAGTTATTTTTAAATTTCCTCTTTGATTTCTTCAGTGATCACTTCGTTATTAAGTAGTGCATTGTTTAGCTCCATGTGTTTGTATTTTTTACAGATCTTTTCCTGTAATTGATATCTAGTCTCATAGCATTGTGTTCAGAAAAGATACTTGATACAATTTCGATTTTCTTAAATTTACCAAGGCTTGATTTGTGACCCAAGATATGATCTATCCTGGAGAATGTTCCATGAACACTAGAGAAAAATGTGTATTCTTTTGTTTTTGGATGGAATGTCCTATAAATATCAATTAAGTCCATCTTGTTTAATGTATCATTTAAAGCTTGTGTTTCCTTATTTATTTTCATTTTGGATGATCTGTCCATGGGTGAAAATGGGGTGTTAAAGTCCCCTATGAATGTGTTACTGTCGATTTCCCCTTTTATGGCTGTTACTATTTGCCTTATGTATTGAGGTGCTCCTATGTTGGGTGCATAAATATTTACAATTGTTTTATCTTCTTCTTGGATCAATCCCTTGATCATTATGTAGTGTCCTTCTTTGTCTCTTCTAATAGTCTTTATTTTAAAGTCTATTTTGTCTGATATGAGAATTGCTACTCCAGCTTTCTTTTGGTTTCCACTTGCATGAAATATCTTTTTCCATCCCCTTACTTTCAGTCTGTATGTGTCCCTAGGTCTGAAGTGGGTCTCTTGTAGACAGCAAATATATGGGTCTTGTTTTGGTATCCATTCAGCCAATCTGTGTCTTTTGGTGGGAGCATTTAGTCCATTTACATTTAAGGTAATTATCGATATGTATGTTCCTATTCCCATTTTCTTAATTGTTTTGGGTTCGTTATTGTAGGTTTTTTCCTTCTCTTGTGTTTGTTGCCTAGAGAAGTTCCTTTAGCATTTGTTGTAAAACTGGTTTGGTAGTGCTGAACTCTCAGCTTTTGCTTGTCTGTAAAGGTTTTAATTTCTCCATCAAATCTGAATGAGATCCTTGCTGGGTAGAGTAATCTTGGTTGCAGGTTTTTCTCCTTCATCACTTTCAATATGTCCTGCCACTCCCTTCTGGCTTGCAGAGTTTCTGCTGAAAGATCAGCTATTAACCTTATGGGGATTCCCTTGTGTGTTATTTGTTGTTTTTCCCTTGCTGCTTTTAATATGTTTTCTTTGTATTTAATTTTTGACAGTTTGATTAATATGTGTCTTGGCATATTTCTCCTTGGATTTATCCGGTATGGGACACTCTGTGCTTCCTGGACTTGATTACTATTTCCTTTCACATGTTAGGGAAGTTTTCAACTATAATCTCTTCAAATATTTTCTCAGTCCCTTTCTTTTTCTCTTCTTCTTCTGGAACCCCTGTAATTCGAATGTTGGTGCATTTAATATTGTCCCAGAGGACTCTGAGACTGTCCTCAGTTCTTTTCATTATTTTTCCTTTATTCTGCTCTGCAGTAGTTATTTCCACTATTTTATCTTCCAGGTCACTTATCCATTCTTTTGCCTCAGTTACTCTGCTATTGATCCCATCTAGAGTATTTTTCATTTCATTTATTGCGTTGTTCATCATTGTTTGTTTCATCTTTAGTTCTTCCAGGTCCTTGTTAAATGTTTCTTGCATTTTGTCTACTCTATTTCCAAGATTTTGGATCATCTTTACTATCATTATTCTGAATTCTTTTTCAGGTAGACTGCCTATTTCCTCTTCATTTGTTAGGTCTGGTGGGTTTGTATCTTGCTCCTTCATCTGCTGTGTGTTTTTCTGTCTTCTCATTTTGCTTATCTTACTGTGTTTGGGGTCTCCTTTTTGCAGGCTGCAGGTTCGTAGTTCCCATTGTTTTTGGTGGCTGTCCGCAGTGGCTAAGGTTGGTTCGGTGGGTTGTGTAGGCTTCCTGGTGAAGGGGACTAGTGCCTGTGTTCTGGTGGATGAGGCTGGATCTTGTGTTTCTGGTGGGCAGGTCCATGTCTGGTGGTGTGTTTTGAGGTGTCTGTGGACTTATTATGATTTTAGGGAGCCTCACTGCTAATGGGTGGGGTTGTGTTCCTGTCTTGCTAGTTGTTTGGCATAGGATGTTCACCACTGTAGCTTGCTGGTCATTGAGTGAAGCTGGGTGCTGGTGTTGAGATGGAGATCCCCGCCATTTGATATTATGTGGAGCTGGGAGGTCTCTTGTGGACCAGTGTCCTAAAGTTGGCTTTCCCACCTCAGAGGCACAGCACTGACTACTGGCTGCAGCACCAAGAGCCTTTCACCCACACGGCTCAGAATAAAAGGGAGAAAAAGTAGAAAGAAAGAATTAGTAGAAGTATAAAGAAAGAAAGAAAGAAAGAAACAAAGGAGGGAGGGAAGGAGGGAGGGAGGGAGGGAGGAAGGAAGGAAGGAGGGAAGGAAGGAAAAAAGAAAGAAGATAAAGTAAAATAAAATAAAGTAAGACAAAATATAATAAAGTTATTAAAATAAGAAAATAATTATTAAGAGAAAGAAAAAAAAAACAACGGACGGATGGAGAGCCCTAGGACAAATTGTGGAAGCAAAGCTATACAGACAAAATCTCACATAGAATCATAAACATACACACTCACAAAAAGAGGAAAAGGGGAAAATATCATAAATCTTGCTCTGAAAGTCCACCCTGTCAATTTGTGATGATTTGTTGTCTAAAGGAGGGAAGAAAGGAAAGAAAGAATGAAGATAAAGTAAAATAAAATAAAGTTATTAAAATAAAAAGTAATTATTAAGAAAGAAAAAAACGGACAGATAGAACCCTCGGACAAATGGTGGAAGCCAAGCTATACAGATAAAATCTCACACAGAAGCATACACATACACACTCACAAAAAAAGGAAAAGGGGAAAAAATCATAAATCTTGCTCTCAAAGTCCACCTCCTTAATTTGGGATGATTCATTGTCTATTCATGTATTCCACAGATGCAGGGTACATCAAATTGATTGTGGAGCTTTAATCCGCTGTTTCTGAGGCTGCTAGGAGAGATTTCCCTTTCTCTTTGTTCTCACAGCTCCAAGGGGCTCAGTTTTGGATTTGGCCCTGCCTCTGCGTGTAGGTCACCAGAGGGCGTCTGTTCTTCGCTCAGACAGGATGGGGTTAAAGGAGCAGCTGATTCAGGGGCTCTGGCTCACTCAGGCCGGGGCAGGGGGCGGGGGGGGTGGTGGTGGGGAGGGGCACGGAGTGCGGGGCGGGCCTGCAGCGGCAGAGGCCGGCCTGACGTTGCACCAGCCTGAGGCGCGCCGTGCGTTCTGCCGGGGGAGTTGTCCCTGGATCCCGGGACCCTGGCAGTGGCGGGCTGCACAGGCTCTCTGTGGATAGTGACCTGTGCTCACACACAGGCTTCTTCGTGGCGGCAGCAGCAGCCTTAGCGTCTCATGCCTGTCTCTGGGGTCCGTGCTTTTAGCCGCGGCTTGCGCCCGTCTCTGGAGCTCCTTTAAGCAGCGCTCTTAATCCCCTCTCCTCGCGCACCAGGAAACAAAGAGTGAAGGAAAAGTCTCTTGCCTCTTCGGCAGGTCCAGACTTTTCCCCGGACTCCCTCCCGGCTAGCCGTGGCGCTGTGTTCATGCTGCCAACCCCAGTACTCTCCCTGCGCTCCGACCGAAGCCCGAGCCTCAGCTCACAGCACCGCCCTCCCCAGCGGGTGAGCAGACAAGCCTCTCAGGCTGGTGAGTGCCGGTCGGCCCTGATTCTCTGTGCGGGAATCTCTCTGCTTTGCCCCCTGCACCCCTGTTGCTGTGCTCTCCTCCGCGGCTCCAAAGCTTTCCCCCTCTGCCACCCGCAGTCTCCGCCCGTGAAGGGGCTTCCTAGTGTGTGGAAACTTTTTCTCCTTCACAGCTCCCTCCCACTGGTGCAAGTCCCGTCCCTATCCTTTTGTCTCTGTTTATTCTTTTTTCTTTTGCCCTACCCAGGTACGTGGGGGGTTTCTTGCCTTTTGGGAGGTCTGAGGTCTTCTGCCAGCATTCAGTAGGTGTTCTGTAGGAGTTGTTCCACGTGTAGATGTATTTCTGGTGTATCTGTGGGGAGGAAGGTGATCTCCGTGTCTTACTCTTCCGCCATCTTCCCGGAAGCCCTGTATATCTTCTTTGCTAAAGTATCTGTTCAAATATTTTGCCCATTTTATACATTGTGTTGTCTTGAGTTGTAAGCCTTCTTTATAAATTCTATATACAGCTCTTTTTTTTGTTGTTGTTAGATGTATGTTTTGCATAAATTTTCTTCCAGTCTGTGGTATTTTTCCATTTTTGTAACAGTCTTTTGAAGAGGTGGTTTTAAATTTTTATGAAGTCCAGTTCATTGATTTAAAAATTATTCAGTTTAAGAACTCTCTTGTAAATCCAAGATCATAAAGTTTTTCTGTTTTCCTCTATATTTTGATGTATGATACATTTTGAGTTGGCTGAGATTCATTTTCTCACATATGGCTGCCCAACTGCTTCAGCATCATTTATTGAAAAGATTATCTTTTCCTCCATTGAATTAGCTAGGCACTTTTGTCAAAAATCAATTGACTAGATATTTGTGGGTCTATTTCTTGACTTTTTATTCAGTTCTATTTAACTATTTGTCCATCTTTATGTTATACTCATTGTCTTAATTACTGTAGGCTTACTGTAAATCTTGAAAGCAGATAGCATTAAGTCCTTCGACCTTGCTGTTTTTCAAAGCTGTTTTGGCTGTTTCAGTTCCCTTGTATTTCCATATAATTAAAAAAATTAACCTGCCAATTTCTAAAAAAGATCCTTCTGTTATTTTGATGGGAATTGCATGGAATCTATAAGTAAAGTTGGGGAGAACATGCATCCCATTAATATCACGTTTTGTAATCCATAAACACAGTATATTTCTCCATTAATTGGGCCTTCTTTAATATCTCCCAGCAATGTTTTATAGTTGCCAATGTACAACTCTTGCACATTTTTTGCCAGTTTTACCTTAGGTATTTCATATTTTAAAATCATGCATAAGAAATTTTGATTGAATGCTGGGCATTGTGAGTTTTAAATTGATAATATGCTGGATCTTATTGTTTTCCTTTAAAGAGAGTTAGGCTTTATTCTGGCATGCAGTTATTTTACTTGGGATCAGAACCTTTTGCGCCTAGCTTTTAACCTTTCCTAGGACAAGTCTAGAGCAGCCTTTACGTTGGAACTAACTTAACTCTGTGCTTTTGGGATGATTCCTTTCAGAGGACTCAATCTCTTTGTATAGTCCCGTGTATTATGAGGTATCTACACTCCGGCCAGTAGGAACACAAACCATCCCTAGACAAGTGTGAGCTCTGAGAATTGTTCAGCCTACTGCTTGTAGTGATTCTTTTCCCAACTTAATTTTTGAGTTCCATTCCATTATTAACATGTGAAGATTCAGTCAGAGATTTGAGGGTGTTCGTCTTATAACACCACCATCATCATTATAATCATCATTATTAAAAATAGTAATTTTTTTGAAACCAACCTCCAGCATCTTCACCCCTTGAAATCTCCCTACCTACTCCTTTTCCACCTACTCTGAAGTGAGCAATACCTCTTCTGTGCTTCAAGTATAGTTTTCTAATCTCTGTCAAAGCACTTATTGCATGGTATTGAAATCATATATTTAAATAGTTGTTCACCCTGTAAAATATAAACTCCTTGAGGGTAGAGATTCTAAGTCCTTCTTTTAGCCCTACCTCCTACCTCAGTGCCTGGTGTACCAGGCATTCAATACCTGTCGGTTGAATGAAGAATATTCATGTAATTAGTGTTTGTGTACATCCCCTGGTGGCCAGTGTGGGGGAAGTAGGGGACAAGGAAACCAAAGTATTCTTTGCTCCTTCTATAATATTTCCCTTAGTCCCTTCAAACTTCCCCAGGTCATAATAAGTAGGTGGTTTCTCTTCATTGTTCATAAAGGAGCCCAATCTTGTATTTATATTTAAGTATGTAAACCCACTGCATATGTGTTGTGACATTTATTGGCAAAAGAACAACATTTAAATTGTTTGTGCATGTCCACTAGAAAGAGATGATCTGAGTTTCTTCATTGAGATTAGACCTGCAATTTAAAGTAGTATGTTTAAAAGGAAAAGTAAGATTATCTTTTTAGTATGTATATTGAAGGAATCCAGAAATTTAACCAGGTGATTACTCGAGTTATTTTTATTAAAAAAACTTTTTATGGGCTTCTCTGGTGGCGCAGTGGTTGAGAGTCTGCCTGCCGATGCAGGGGACACGGGTTCGTGCCCTGGTCTGGGAGGATCCCACATGCCGCGGAGCGGCTGGGCCCATGAGCCATGGCTGCTGAGCCTGTGTGTCTAGGGCCTGTGCTCCGCAACGGGAGAGGCCACAGCAGTGAGGCCTGCGTACTGCAAAACAAACAAACAAACAAAACTTTTTATGGAAAACAGTAGCAACTATAAGCTAAAATACCTTGTACATAATAATTTTTTAATAAATGATAGCTATTATATTATTATTCCCTGATAGTCCAGCACTTCTAATTTCTTTGTTCTGTGACTATTAGAAAACCATCTACACTTCTAACAGTAAATTTTCCATGTTTATCCACTTTGCCTTTTAAAAAATTAATTAAGGTAAAATAGTGTCAATATAGCATTTCTTTTTGTTATTTACCAACCATATTACGCTAGGACACGTTATCAACCAAATATGTTGAGCTATGTTTGACTTCACCATTTTCAAGATGGAAAAAATATTATCTCATGGAGTTGTGGATTCTTACAGGTGTCGCCCATACAAGCAATCCCATTAGTCAACAGTTTCTTGTAGAAGAAAATGCCTTTCCAGTACTTATCCAACTACTGAGAAATCACCCTTCTCCTAACATTAAGGTATATATAAGATTTTTTTGTGTGATATAGTAAAAATTAACATAAATGACTTTTAAAGAATAATTTGTATCTTTAGGCAAGCTCACAAGTATAATAAAAATATTTAACCTTTTAAACAAAATCTTAGAAGTTTAAACAAAAAAGTTGCTACAAAGATAGTAGCAAAGATACCACTACATTTTATTAAAATATGTTTTTTTCAAATATAATAAGAAAGTCTCATGTCCTACTCATCAAAGAAGTTTTATTCCTCAGATATTTGATTATCCATAGAATTTCTTCCCTACTTCCTCAGACAATGGTTGCTAAAACTGGGTGGGGATAATGAGGATGTGTGATTTATGTAGCAAAATTTCTCAAATATAAGTGAATCCTGTCAGTGCCACACCATCAATACAGCCCTGCCGTCTACAAAGCAGTCTGTGCTGTCTGGCAGCAATAGTTATCTCAAGGGTGGACACTGCTAGGTATTACTATGAGTTGTTGAGGAGTCATTCACTCTTCCATTTACTTCTAGTAAAATGCCTTTAATAAAACGACATTCACATCTATTCAAATTCAAATCAAATTACCAAGGTTTTAGAAATTCAGAACGTCTATACTTGGCCAGACAGAAATTATAAGGACAAGAAATATATTTTCTCTTCAAAATTTGGTATGTGTTTTGCTGGAAATGAGAAAATAAAAATAATATAGGAGTAAAATATATAAGTAAACATAGCATTATTTCTTTTAAGGAATGTGTTTATTATCAGAAAATATGTCATAAGTTATCTGGCTTTTCTTGCTGTGAAAGAGATTATTTCATTACAGGAGTTGATTAGGGAAACAAAAAAAAGAGGCATATGCTAGCAATTTTTTGGCTTGAATTATACGTAAAAACTGCAACGACTTTTAAAGTACAAATAAATTTCACAAGATGAAGGAAAATGCCACATAAAAATACATTTTTATTTTAAAATGTGCATTTTCATGGCCAGTTTACTTCAACTGCATCTATCTGTATTTCAGTATACATTTTCACTGAGTTCTTAAACTTGTTAAAACAAAACATAAATACATTTTAATACTTTTCCTCAAGTAAGATTCTATAGTAATTTTGCAATAATAATCATGCTTTTCAAATTCACACTTTTCATAGAAATGCATGGTGTAGCACTTTAAAAATTTGTCTACTGAGCCCAGTAATAAACAATGTTCATTAGCAACCTCCTTAAATGACTCCAGAACTAGAAGAGGAAAACTTCCTCAGGTCTACCTGCCAGTGTTTTGCTTCAATTAATTCAATGGTCAGTAGCTAACAAGCAGTTCAGAACAGCTTTGTAATTCATGCTAGGAAATTAAAAAAACCTTTATTTAGATGTAGAAGGAATGCAACTATGCACCTAAGAGAAACTTCTCCGCGTGTCCTGCAGGCCCTTGTTGCCTCGGGCTGTGCCCTCAAGTGAAGCTTTGTGATTGTGCAGTACACAGCATATTTTCTCAGCTGTTAAAAATTATAAGGGACATTTCTCCAGAGGCTGTAAATGCCACTCTCTAAATACTAGTCAGAGATGGAGTTAATGGATTTTATGGTATCTTGGAATTGGTATATCCTATATAAATATTTGTATAATGAAATATGTCATTTGCTAAACCATGAGTGAAAAATAATTTTTGAAAATCACATTTTTAGGTTGAAGTGGCATTTTCCTTGGCATGCATTGTCCTGAGGAATGATCAGTTACAGAATGAATTACAAGAAAATGAAGGATTTAATTATGCTGATGTCCTTTATCTTCTTCACTCACAAGATAAGGTAATAACTATACAAAATATTAGAGCTCATTTAGAAGAAAATGATTTTTAGACTACATCCTCAAAATTTCATCAAGTTTTTTTCATGGCAATATTCAAATGTATTATTTAAGAAATGTAAATCTCTTTGGTGGGTTGTTAGTTTGTAATGATGGAATAATATTGTTCCATATTTTTCATAGTTGTCATATTTCGTCTTGAAATATAACAATTTTTTTAATGTGCAGTCTCATTTTTTTAAATATCTTTATTGGAGTATAATTGCTTTACAATGTTGTGTTAGTTTCTGTTGTATAACAAAGTGAATCGGCTATATGTACATATATCCCCATATCCCCTCCCTCTTGTGTCTCCCTCCCTCCCTCCCTATCCCACCCCTCTAGGTGGTCGCAAAGCACCGAGCTGATGTCCCTGTGCTATGCAGCTGCTTCCCATTAGCTATCTATTTTACATTTGGTAGTATATATGTGTCGATGCTACTCTCTCACTTTGTCCCAGCTTACCCTTCCCCCTCCCCGTGTCCTCAAGTCCATTCTCTATGACTGTGTCTTTATTCCTCTCCTGCCCCTACGTTCATCAGAACCACTTTTTTTTTTTTTTAGATTCCATATATATGTGGTAGCTTATGGTATGTTTTTCTCTTTCTGACATACTTCGCTCTGTATGACAGACGCTAGGTCCATCCACCTCACTACAAATAACTCAATTTTATTTCTTTTTATGGCTGAGTAATATTCCATTGTATATATGTGCCACATCTTCTTTATCCATTCATCTGTCGATGGACACTTAGGTTGCTTCCATGTCCTGGCTATTATAAAGAGAGCTGCAGTGAACATAGTGGTACATGACTCTTTTTGAATTATGGTTTTCTCAGGGTATATGCCCAGTAGTAGGATTGCTGGGTCATATGGTAGTTCTATTTTTAGTTTTTTAAGGAACCTCCATACTGTTCTCCATAGTGGCTGTATCAGTTTACATTGCCACCAACAGTGCAAGAGGGTTCCCTTTTCTCCACACCCTCTCCAGCATTTATTGTTTCTAGATTTTTTGATGATGGCCATTCTGACCTGTGTGAGGTGATACCTCATTGTAGTTTTGATTTGCTTTTCTCTAATGATTAGTGATGTTGAGCATCCTTTCATGTGTTTGTTGGCAATCTGTATGTCTTCTTTGGAGAAATGTCTATTTAGGTCTTCTGCCCAGTTTTGGACTGGGTTGTTTGTTTTTTTGATATTGAGCTGCATGAGCTGCTTGTATATTTTGCAGATTAATCCTTTGTCAGTTGCTTCACCTGCAAATATTTTCTCCCATTCTTAAATGTAGCAATTTTAATACTTGGTGAAGAGCCAAAAAACAAATGTTTTTGGATGCATCAAACTTTAACCTAATTTTATGACATTTCAAAACTCAGTCATCCACTTCTTACCCAGTATTCTAGAGTGGTGGTTCTCAAACTATTTGTAATAAAGGAATAGCCTTTTATTCAGCAATCTGTTATGGGGAAATAATTTTAAAGCAACCAAATGTGTGTATATATGTATGTATGTATTTAGTTATTTATGGCTGCGTTGGTTCTTCGTTGCTGTGCGCGGGCTTTCTCTAGTTGCGGTGAACGGGGGACACTCTTTGGAGGGGCCTCTCATTACGGTGGTTTCTCTTTGTTGCAGAGCACAGGCTCTGGGCATGTGGGCCTCAGAAGTTGTGGCATGTGGGCTCTAGAGCACAGGCTCAGCAGTTGTGGCGCATGGGCTTAGTTGCTCCGTGGAATGTGGGATCTTCCCGGACCAGGGCTTGAACCCGTGTTCCCTGCATTGGCAGGTGGACTCCTAACCACTGCACCACCAGGAAAGTCCCTAAAGCAACCAAATTTTAAATTTTGAAGTAATTTTAGACTTTCCATAAATTTGCAAAAATAGTACAGAGTGTTCTGGCTATCCTTCATATAGCTTTCCTGGATGTCAACCAGGAAATTAACTTCGATACAATAGTATTAGCTAATCTGCAGACTTCATTTTAAATTTTGCCCGTTTCTCACCAATGTCCTTTTCCTATTCCAGAATTCAATTCAGGATCCCACATTGCATCTAATTATCATGTCTCTTTAGTCTCCTTTAATCTGTGACACTCAGTCCTTTGTCTTTCATGATTTTCTGTCTTTCGTGATTGTGATATTTTTGATGAGTCCAGGCCAGTTATTTCATAGAATGTCCCTCAATTTATCTGATGTTTCTCACAGTTAAACTGAGGTTATGCATTTTGGCAAGAATACCATAGTCTTCACTCACTTTCCCTGTGCATCATTTCAGGGGGTACACGTTGATATACCTTATAACTGGCAATGTTAACTTTGGGTGCCTGATTAAAGTGGTGTCTGGCATATTTCTCCACTGTAAAGTTATTGTTCTTCCCTTTGTAATTAACAAGTACCTTGAGGTGAGACGCTTTGAGACTATGGAAATATTCTGTTTTGCATCGTACTTTTGCTCACCAATTTTAGGATCCACTGATGCAATAATAATTACTCTGGCATCTGCCTAATGGCGATTATAAAAAAATTTCCCTTCTTTATTAATTTATTAATTGGTATTTAACTGTAAGGAAGAGCTGTTTCTTTTAAATGTCTATTCTCAGTTTCTATAATCCTTTTGTCAATGATTTTGTGGACTAACACTGGTCCATGGGCCACACTAGCCCTAGAGAAATAGTGAAACTCCCAAACTTTTGTTATCTACAGTGCATTTAGCAATAAGGGCAGAAAATTCCCAACTATGTCTCTCTCAGTTCTGGGAGATTTTGAGGAAGGAATAAGGATTGTAAGGGGGAGAAATGAAGTCATCGCATTAATTTTTTTAATACAGAATTTTACTCTAGTGTAGTACACAAAAAGATGGAGAAGTGCTGCTGTAATATGGGCAAAAACAGGATGAGAGATTCATGTCTGACTGACTTTCTAAACCACATTTCTTCCTTCTCCACTCTGTTCCTTCCACACTTTACTCTCATTACCCTATTCCTCAGGGACACCCATCTTCTCCCTTTCCTTCTACTGCCCATTCCACTCTCAATCATTCTACTTTTCCTCCAACATTGTTACCACCTGCTTCACTCTCTGGACACTAATCCTTTGTACCTAATACTTTTCTTCTTGCCTGTGACCAGGTGACTATTTTGTAAGTACATACTTTTTTTTAACTTTTGAATTTTATTTTATTTTTTTATACAGCAGGTTATTATTAGTCATCAATTTTATACACATCAGTGTATACATGTCAATCCCAATTGCCCAATTCAGCACACCACCATCCACACCTCCCCGCAGCTTTCCCCCCTTGGTATCCATACGTTTGTTCTCTACATCTGTATCTCAACTTCTGCCCTGCAAACCAGTTCATTGGTACCATTTTTCTAGGTTCCACATATATGCGTTAATATAGGATATTTGTTTTTCTCTTTCTGACTTACTTCACTCTGTATGACAGTCTCTAGATCCATCCACGTCTCAACAAATGACCCAATTTCGTTCCTTTTTATGGCTGAGTAATATTCCATTGTATATATATACCACATCTTTATCCATTCATCTGACAATGGGTGTTTAGCTTGCTTCCATGTCCTGGCTATTGTAAATAGTGCTGCAATGCACATTGGGGTGCATGTGTCTTTTTGAATTATGGTTTTCTCTGGGTATATGCCCAGTAGTGGGGTTGCTGGGTCATATGGTAATTCTATTTTTAGTTTCTTAAGGAACCTCCATACTGTTCTCCATAGTGGCTGTATCAATTTACCTTTCCACCAACAGTGCAAGAGGGTTCCCTTTTCTCCACACCCTCTCCAGCATTTCTTGTGTGTAGATTTTCTGATGATGCCCGTTCTAACTGGTGTGAGGTGATACCTCATTGTAGTTTTGATTTGCATTTCTCTAATAATTAGTGGTGTTGAACAGCTTTTCATGTGCTTCTTGGCCATCTGTATGTCTTCTTTGGAGAAATGTCTATTTAGGTCTTCTGCCCATTTTTGAATTGGGTTGTTTGTTTCTTTAATATTGAGCTGCATGAGCTGTTTATATATTTTGGAGATTAATCCTTTGTCCATTGATTCATTTGCAAATATTTTCTCCCATTCTGAGGGTTCTCTTTTCCTCTTGTTTATGGTTTCCTTTGCTGTGCAAAAGCTTTGAAGTTTCATTAGGTTCCATTTGTTTATTTTTCTATTTCCGTTACTCTAGGAGGTGAATCAAAAAAGATCTTGCTGTGATTTATGTCAAAGAGTGTTCTTCCTAAGTTTTCCTCTAAGAGTTTTATAGTGTCTGGTCTTACATTTAGGTCTCTAATCCGTTTTGAGTTTATTTTTGTGTATGGTGTTAGGGAGTGTTCTAATTTCATTTTTTACATGTAGCTGTCCAGTTTCCCCAGCACCATTTATTGAAGAGACTATCTTTTCTCCATTTTATATTCTTGCCTCCTTTATCATAGATTAGTTGACCATAGGTGCGTAGGTTAATTTCTGGGCTTTCTATCTTGTTCCACTGATCTATGTTTCTGTTTTTGTTCCAGTACCATATTGTCTTAATTACTGTAGCTCTGTAGTATAGTCTGAAGTCAGGGAGTCTGATTCCTCCTGTTACGTTTTTTCCCTCAAGACTGCTTTGGCTATTCGGGGTCTTTTGTGTCTCCATACAAATGTTAAAATTTTTTGTTCTAGTTCTACCAATGGTAAAAAATGCCATTGGTAATTTGATAGGGATTGCATTGAATCTGTAGATTGCTTTGGGTAGTATAGTCATTTTCACAATATTGATTCTTCCAGTCCAAGAACATGGAATATCTCTCCATCTGTTGGTATCATCTTTAATTTCTTTCATCAGTTAAGAGTTTTCTGCATACAGCTCCCGTTGCGGAGCACAGGCTCCGGACGCACAGGCTCAGCAGCCATGGCTCACGGGCCCAGCCGCTCCACGGCATGTGGGATCTTCCCCAACCGGGGCACGAACCCGTGTCTCCTGCATTGGCAGGTGGACTCTCAACCACTGAGCCACCAGGGAAGCCCTGTTGGAAGATTTTTAATCACAGTTTCAATTTCATTACTTGTGATTGGTCTGTTCATATTTTCTATTTCTTCCTGGTTCAGTCTTGGAAGGTTATACCTTTCTAAGAATTTGTCCATTTCTTCCAGGTTGTCCATTTTATTGGCATAGAGTTGCTTGTAGTAGTCTCTTAGGATGCTTTGTATTTCTGCGGTGTCTGTTGTAACTTCTCCTTTTTCATTTCTAATTTTATTGATTCAAGTACTCTTCCTCTTTTTCTTGATGAGTCTCACTAATGGTTTATCAATTTTGTTTATCTTCTCAAAGAACCACCTTTTAGTTTTATTGATCTTTGCTATTGCTTTCTTTGTTTTTATTTCATTTATTTCTGCTCTGATCTTTATGATTTCTTTCCTTCTGCTAACTTTGGGTTTTGTTTGTTCTTCTTTCTCTAGTTCCTTTAGGTGTAAGGTTAGATTGTTTATTTGAGATTTTTCTTGTTTCTTGAGGTAGGCTTGTATAGCTATAAACTTCCCTCTTAAAACTGCTTTTGCTGCATACCATAGGTTTTGGATTGTCGTGTTTTCATTGTCATTTGTCTCTAGGTATTTTTTGATTTCCTCTTTGATTTCTTCAGTGACCTCTTGGTTATTTAGTAATGTATTGTTTAGCCTCCATATGTTTTTTACGTTTTTTTCCCTGTAATTCATTTCATTTGTAATCCCATAGCATTGTGGTCAGAGAAGATGCCTGATATGATTTCAGTTTTCTTAAATTTACTGAGGCTGGATTTGTGACCCAAGATGTGATCCATCCTGGAGAATGTTCCGAGCACACTTGAGAAGAAAGTGTAATCAGCTGTTTTTGCATGGAATGTCCTATAAATATCTATTAAATCTCTCTGGTCTATTGTGTCATGTAAAGCTTCTGTTTCCTTAATTATTTTCATTTTGGATGATCTGTCCGTTGCTGTAGGTAAGGTGTTAAAGTCTCCCACTATTACGGTGTTACTGTCGATTTCCTCTTTTATAGCTGTTTTATAGCTGTTCCCTCTTTTATAGCAGTTGCCTTATGTATTGAGGTGCTCCTATGTTGGGTGCATATACATTTACAATTGTTATATCTTCTTCTTGGATTGATCCCTTGATCATTTTGTAGTGTCCTTCCTTGTCTCTTGTAACATTCTTTATTTTAAAGTCTATTTTATCTGATAGGAATATTGCTACTTCAGCTTTCTTTTGATTTCCCCTTGCATGGAATATCTTTTTCCATCCCCTCACTTTCAGTTTGTATGTGTCCCTAGGTCTGAAGTGGGTCTCTTGTAGACAGCATATATATGGGTCTTGTTTTTGTATCCATTCAGCAAGCCTGTGTCTTTTGATTGGAGCATTTAATCCATTCGTGTTTAAGGTAATTATTGATATGTATGTTCTTATGACCATTTTCTTAATTGTTTTGGGTTTGTTTTTGTAAGTCTTTTTCTTCTCTTGCGTTTCCCACTTAGAGAAGTTCCTTAAGCATTTGTTGTAGAGCTGGTTTGGTGGTGCTGAATTTTCTTAGCTTTTGCTTGTCTGTAAAACTTTTGATTTCTCCATCGAATCTGAATGAGATAGTTGCCAGGTAGAGTAATCTTGGTTGTAGGCTCTAACCTTTCATCACTTTAAGTATATCATGCCACTCCCTTCTGGCTTGTAGAGTTTCTGCTGAGAAATCAGCTGTTAACCTTATGGGAATTCCCTTGTATGACATTTGTCGTTTTTCCCTTGCTGCTTTCAATAATTTTTGCCAGTTTGATTACTGTGTGTCTTGGCGTGTTTCTCCTTGGGTTTATCCTGTACAGGAATTGCTGCGCTTCCTGGACCTCGGTGGCTATTTCCTTTCCCGTGTTAGAGAAGTTTTCGACTATAATCTCTTCAAATATTTTCTCTGGTCCTTTCTCTCTCTTTTCCTTCTGGGACCCCTATAATGCGAATGTTGTTGCATTTAATGTTGTCTCAGAGGTCTCTTAGGCTGTCTTTATTTCTTTTCATTCTTTTTTCTTTATTCTGTTCCGTGGCAGTGAATTCCACGATTCTGTCTTCCAGGTCACTTATCCTTTCTTCTGCCTCAGTTATTCTGGTATTGATTCCTTCTAGTGTAGTTTTCGTTTCAGTTATTTTATTGTTCATCTCTGTTTGTTTGTTCTTTAATTCTTCTAGATCTTTGTTAAACATTTCTTGAATCTTCTCGATCTTTGCCTCCATTTTTTTTTTTCAAGGTCTTGGATCATCTTCACTATCATTATTCTGAATTCTTTTTCTGGAAGGTTGCCTATCTCCACTCATTCAGTTGTTTTTCTGGGGGTTTATCTTGTTCCTTCATCTGGTACATAGCCCTTTCCCTTTTCATCTTGTCTCTCTTTCTGTGAATGTGGTTTTTGTTCCACAGGCTGCAGGATTGTAGTTCTTCTTGCTTCTGCTGTCTGCGCTCTCTCCTTTCTAATTTTTCAGTAAGTCCTGGCCTTCCTGGGCGAGGAGGGGGCGACGACACGCGTCGCCGCTCCTTCTCGGACTACTTTTCTTTGTTGCTGGAGTTTTGGGGGAGGGGAGGGAAAGGGTGGAAATGTTGGACGCTGGGGCAGCCGAGGCCCATGAAGACCCAGGAGAGCGGCTGCAGAGGGTGTTCAGGCCACTGGCTCCTGCCCTGCCATCCCGGCCGCCACTGCTGCTGCCTGGGACCCAGGGCCTCGGCGGTGCTTGCTCTGCTCCTGCGCTGTGAGCTCTCGGGAGCTGCACCAGTACATAATTTTTATTATTGAAAATTTCAATCAGAAAAAGAATGACAAAGTAGCATAGTGAACTCAAATATTCCCATGACCTAGCTTCAGCAGTTATCAACTCATGGCCAATCTTATTTATATATTCCCTCATTTCTCCTATATTACTTTTGAAGCAAATCTCAGGCATCATATAATTTTATCTGTAAATATTTCCATATGTACCTATAGCATTTTTATATGATTAAGAGCAGCAGAAGAAAACTCACTAAGATTAATTATTCTCTCACATTAAGATTAATGGTTCTCTCTCTCTGTACTACCATGTTCAAATAAAATATTATAAATAAGATTTAGTGATAAGATTGTATCTTTTGGGTCTTTCTAGAAGATGGACCATACTTGTTAATCTTTGGCAAGTGGACTGCCAAAGGGAGATTGCCTTTTGCTCTGTTTCCCCACTCCCAGAATGTTAAAATGTGATTTTTAAAAGGAAATCATTTTTTTTATTCTCCCTTAGAATATAGTACAGTAGAATTTTTGTAAAATTTGTACTTATTTTAAGAAATGACAGATATCTCACAATGCATAAAATTCAATATATATCATGCTATACAAGAGAAGTTTTGATTTATCAGCTCTATTTCAAAATATTGAAGGAAAAATATGTTGAAACAAAAGTTGAAGGTTAATGAAATTGTGGAATTTCCTAATTACCATTTAGGTATTCATTTGCATAATCAGTAATCTAACATTCCATTTAAAAATTAAAATTTTTCTCTTTTCTTCTCCCTGATACCACAACCTAATTCTCTGTTTTATCTGTTCAGTAACATTCTGGGGTAACTCTATTATCTGTTTTCCCCAATAATGTCATATTTTACTCCCAGAGATACAAATGAAATGTATCTTAATATGTAAGAATTCAAAACCTATTAGCCTTGAGTAACATGACAAATGAAGTAAGTTAAAGATAATGCATGTTTCTCCTATTTCTAGGATATTCGTTTAAGAGCAGGCTATGCGTTAACCCTTTTTGCCTTCAATAGTCGCTTTCAACAATACTTAATATTGGAAAGTGGAATAATGACCATATCAACTTTTGAACCTTTTCTTGAATCAACATTTGAAACTGAGAAGGCAATGGCAGCTTTTCAGGTATAAAATTGAAGGTTAAAACTTCAAATCAATATGTCTTTTTAGTGAAAACTGAAAAATTAGAAAAAACTTTGGATCTGGAAAAACATTTACTGCTTTTGTAAAATTCACAGTATTTTTGACACCAGTCCCTTCCTCACTTCATAAAAACTCCATTATCTATGAGGATTTCTTCATTTATATAGAATTTTACAAGTCACAAGGCACTTTTGTCTTTATATCTCATCTGATGCTTATAACAACCCTATCAGATGGATAGAAATATAGTATTATTTTCATCAACCCTATTTTACAAGGAAATAGGTAGAGAAACATGGTAGTGTCCAAGACAAGTTTTCTAACTGCAAATCTTTAGCTGATCACCTAATTCTTCAACCATGTAGACAACCTTATGTATCTGGATTCTTCTTGGTCTTATTCTTCTTTTTCTATCCTATGACCTTTAGAAGTATTTTCTATGAACCCAAACTTCAACAATGCAGAAGTTGCAAACATCGTAGAAAGAATAATATGGCCTACGATGGTCACTGCAGTGATCAGATAGGGATATGTACTCTAGGTCCTCCCCACACAGCTCGTTTCTCATTGAATCATACCAAATTACCCCTCTTACTTTTCCAAGAAGTATCCCCTCAGAAATAAAAGGTTAATTACAGAAGCTGAGTAGAAAATGTTTAATGATTCTATGCCTCTTTTTTGTTTTTAGATTATTATATTAGCTAAAGTCATTATAGATGTGGACCACATTACTTTGACTGCAAGAGGTGTTACTATTTTAGTTGATAGTCTGTATTCAGTTCATTCTACTACTATTGTCTTGACAGGTAAGAAATAACTAGAAGCTAATCATATCCACCTAAAACTGTTTACAAAAAATTTTTTTGGTAATCTGAGCAATAATAAAATAATAAGCCTGATATTCTGTCACACAGTTTGAAGAATGAACTCATATAAGTCTACACGGAACTCCAGAGTTAAGGCTACATGGAACAATGAAAGTCTACTGTGCACCCCAAATAGAACCTTTCTGATTTCCTAATTACTTTTTTGAACCCCTAATTACTTTTTCCAGAATGTAAGATGAGAAATCAACTATGAGCTACCAACAACAAAATTTGTACACTGATTTATAATAATACTGGCAGATTTATACTGATAACCTCTGTCTGGTTTCCTTTTGACTAATTGTGCATATTTGTCTAATATTTAAGAGTTCTCTATGTTGCTATGCAATATAGCAAAGCAAAGTGGTCCAACAGAGTTCTTGACATAGTTAGTGCTAATTGTGTGACTATGTCTATCTAGACCTAACTCTCCAGATGATCAATACATTAGTTCTCTTGATCTATCATGCTCAATACAACATAAAACAGTATCAAAACGACAGCCATATGGAGTGACAGCTACCAAAAAATAAAGTATTTGTTTTTTTAACTGAAATGGATTACTGAACACAGTGAAGGAATCTCCACTTGCTGCCATAAAATTACATTTTTATGGAGTGTATTTACTTGGCATGGAAGGTTAATTCAAGCAAACAAAAACTTTGATGAAAACTATCTAGGAAAAATACATGTTTAAAAGAAGTTATTAAATATATTTTTATCTAAATAACATTCTTAATTCAATGTCATAGTAATTCTATGACTCTGAAAAACAATTGTAGTGGGTTTCAATTTTACTCCACAAACTCTTCTGTGCAAGAAATGCCATATTATTCTAGCTTTCAAATACTAATTTTCCCAGGCTGGTAGAAACAATCTCAAAAATTATTGGGCTTTCTCTGCACTCCACCACTGGAGTCATATGCATCTCCAGAGCCATATGCATGTCTGGGGTATCTCAAGCAAAGCCAGATATTCAGGCCTCAGGTATAATGTAAAATAAATGACATGCTCAAGTCCAAGTTGATATGGTTTCCAGAAGATGTTCCAAAAGCATAAAATTTTGCAGAGACTGAGATTTCTGTTGCCAAGTGTCCAGTTTTCCTATGTACACCACTTAGCCATTCTTCACTCAAAGCTCCTGCTATCTCTGTTTTAGTCTTAGATTCTCTGCCCTTCCCATTGGTTCCCCATTTCTTACTCCCTATCTTTAAAGACTCCTCTGTCCCTTCCCCCTGGCATAATGCCTTCTATAAACTCAGGCTTTTGAAAATATAAGCCTGAAAGAAAGGTTATCTTTAGACAATTTTTGCTCTAGGCCATACAACCCAGCCCTACTCATCCTGAGGCAATAAATACAAAAGGCTTCCTGGCTTATAATGGAGGCTGGAAAAAAATACGAGAACAAAAACTCAGTTAATACCTCAATAAAGTATCCACCCACAAATGTAAAAATACATTTATATCTTAAAATTTGTGTTACACCTATTCCAACACAGCAACAATACTGTGGAAGAATATCACACGGAAGTTCTAAGAATAAAACATGAATTCGAATGAAACAATCTTAAGTTCGTAGCTGCACATTTATTTAATTACTAGATCACTTTATTACTTCAATCTCAAAACATTTCTTTTTATAACAAGAATTTCAATGATCATAAACTTCAATAAGTAATACATTACTTGGTTTTAAAATACCATTAAGCTCTGAACTCAAAGCCATCTGAATTGCAAAAAGGACATTAAATTTTCTTACAGTAGTTCAAACATGTTCATAGTCATTAAACAAACCATAAAAGCTCAAAACAAAATATATTCTGAAGCCAAGAGGAAGAAAACCTCTGATTTTTCAAAATTCCCCACTCTTAAATAAACCTATTTAACTTCTACTGTTTGTGACAGAAAACCAAACCATAATTTTGGGGAAAGTTTATTCTACATTTAACACACATGCTTTTTCTCAGCAGGTCTTCATTAATAGAGATGTCTTGAGACTTAAACCTTTTTAAAGATTTTTTTGATGTAGACCATTTTTAAAGTCTTTATTGAATTTGTTACAATATTGCTTCCGTTTTATGTTTTGGTTTTTTGGCCGCACGGTGGTGGGATCTTAGCTCCCCGACCAGGGATCTAACCCGCACCCCGTGCATTGGAAGGTTAAGTCTTAATCACTGGACCGCCAGGGAAGTCCCTCAAACCTTTTTTAAGACTTTAATATATGCAAGTGAATGAAAGCACAGTATATCAGTTTATACCAATTAAATAACACAGGCATTTTTTTTCTTGTTGTTTAATTTATAGGGAATTTAATAGCTACCCTGGCTCATTCTAGAGCTGGTATTCCAGAAGCATTTACCACATTAGGGACAATCCAACAGCTCTGCTATCATTTGTACTCAAGGCAAGAAGAGGTAAAAAAAATAATAATAATAATAATAAATTTGAAAATAGAGTATTCTAAAATATAATTTGCCTCTCTCTCACTTCTGCAGGCTAATTTCTCCACAGGTTGAGTCTCATATAATAGTTCATATTACTAACTCAAAATTTGATTATTTTTCTAGTACTACATTTGCCATTCACAATTCTGGTTTCCACAAAATGTGCACATTCATTTTAACTTCAATCTTTAAGATTCAGTCTACAAGTACATGGATGATACAGAAATTTATAATTATTTATAAAATATTTTATATTTTATAATTAAAATCATTGTCATTTCTATGATTATTTGTAGTGAATGAAAGTGGAATCCATTGGAAAATTTTCCTTACCTGCCAAACAGTGTTAGAGTGAGGGTACCTGAAGACCAGGCTGGCCACAGTAGTGTTTTGCCTCTAAAACATTACTACACATAGTAGTATTTCCTTTGCTTTTCCCACGGGGTCTAAGGCAGTATTTCTCCAACTTTAGGGTACAACAGAATCACCTGGAGGACTTGTTACACCATAGACTGCTGGGCTCCATTCACAAAGTTTCTGATCTAATACATCTGGTGTAGGCCCTAGAATTTGCATTTTTAACAAGTTCCCAGAAGCTGAGGCTGCTGGTCCAGAACCACTGTTCAAGGTGTGGAAGATTTTTGGGCATATACAGCAGTCAGATGCCAGTGTAAAGACCACTATGTCAACCTTCTGATACCCTGCATGGGCCTGGTTTATGTTCCTTTCTTTGACATTTCTTATGCCACCATGAACAGATTCTCCTAAGAACTTCCCAGGAATATACTTTTATTAATTATATGAACAACCTAATTACTTCAGAGTCAAATGCAGAGGGTATTTCCTTCAAAGAAATAATTACTTTTTCTGGAGTCCCATGGCCTGATACTTGTGCTTGTTTCTTTGGTTTTGCCGTGGAAAATTGAGTTGCTTCCCTGTGCCCCTTATTTTTAACTTACTTTTATGCTATACTCTCTAACTTGGTTTCCTATATTACAATCACCTGTGCAGTTTTGAAAAGTCCCAATGTTCAGTTCAATGCACCCCAAAGTAATTAAATCAGTTTCTAGGGGGTGGAATACAGACATGATTTTCATAGTTATCCAGGTGATTCCAATGCACAATGAAGACTGAGACCTACTGTCTTAGTTCAAACTCAAAGGTTCTTACTCGGGCTGCCCATTAGAATCACCTATGGCACTTTAAAAACAATACACAATGCCAGATTCTACTAAGAGAGTCTGTATTTAGTTCGTGGGCTTTTTCTTTTTTAAACTCCTGGTGATTCTAAAAATGCAGTCAGGACTGAGAACAACTACTAGAAATCAATGGCAATTGACAGCCTTCCCTAAAAATATTGCTGCTATGCTTCTATCTATAGAGGCCATCAGTTGACATACATATTTGCTATACATAGCTATAGAGACTTTCCTATGAAATATTTAATGAGAGCACTGGGTTAGATATTTTAAGAACAAAGCTCAATGGTTAAGGAGAAATTGTTTCATCTTCATTTAGGTTTGCATGGCTTGCTCCAATGCTCTTGGCTACTTAACTTACAATGCAAATGCTTTCCAAATCTTATTAAAGGAATGCAGGAATAAGCCTAATCAGTTCCTTCGTATAACAAAGAATATCAGCAGAGATGCAAGTATAAACCCAGCATTTTTAAAGGAATTTCAAATGCAACAAAGAGTGGGACTTCCTTCCTTAAGGTATTGTTTCTATGTTTGAAGTTGCAGTAGTAAAGTTACTGAGAGGAATTTTTAAGGAAGTTTAAGGAAGATCAAACACGGGGAACCGTCCTTGTTATGCATCTACACATTGTAAAACAAAGGATAAACTTCATTCTAAATGCCCATTGCCAAAGCCTGTTTAAATTCCGAGTTAGCAACAGAATTGTAAGTGCAGACAAGAATACAACCTGATCTTGGGGATCTTGTCTGGCCAGGATTATTCATCCGCCTTTCAGAAAAGTTTCTGGAAGACTGGTTGCCTCCAAGTCTGATCCAGGAAGCCATTTTGTTGTAGACTGGGGTACATTTGAGAGCTCTGAGGCAACCAGGAATGCCACTATGACCTTGGCATCAAATGGGACTCTTAGACTTGATCCAAAGCTAGGCCAAATTCCCAGGGCAGAAACAGGGCTAAATCAGACCCTGTGGTTCAAGTTATGGCAACGTTTGCCAGGCATTTATCCAGATGATTTTGCCTCAGTGTTATAGTTCTATCATGAACTTAAGTTTCTGAAAAAAGAAAGAAGAGGAGAATCTCCTTACACTGGACATATTTTCTCTTCTTCTGTAATTGTAGCTGAATTGCAAGTCTCTGCAAATAGTGCTATTTACATATAGGAAACAGAACTACTCAAGATATATTATTAACTCTACGATAGTAGAAGAGAATAGGACCCAACAGCATATCATGGTTCTATAAGTCAATTTTAAGTATAGGGAAAAATGAGTATATCTTCAGAGTCACTTTAATTTGAATTCTTTGAAAAACTGAAAACCCCAAACTGATTATCTAATTTTATATAATAAGCCAGGGAAAACTAAATAACAATTGCTTTAATTGACAATGTTAAAAGTAATATTTACCGATTCAAAAAATTAGTTTAAATAATGGAAGTATTATTTTACAGTCATTCCCACAGCTAGCCCATACGGCAACTTTTTGGGAATTAGAAAAAGATGCCCCTTCCTCAGTACACTTTACTGCCATCCCCTGGAAAATGGTTGTAGTAACCATACAAACCTACAATGACTGTAAGGTGAATGGCACCCTCTGGAGTTGTGAACACTCAACTTTCAGGATTATAAGCAGTAACAAGTGGTCAGTAAACTTATAGGAATGGCTACCAAGTGAGGTGGAACTGGTAAGCAAATAACAATTACTCCCATAACTAATAATAATTCTATGCACTCTCCTTAGAGCATTTACATACACTATTCCCTTTAATTTTCATAACAATCCTGTAAAGGAATTTGATGTAAATGAAACTATGGGAAATGCACTAAAAGATTAAGTTCCACAAAATATTCCTTGATTCCACTACTGGAAACATAAAGTAGATTGATTTTGGTTGGGATCACAACATCATTGTTTTGGAATATATTCCACTTCTCTATTCCCACACCCCTATTCAGCCCCAGATTAGAAGTCTTTGGATGTATAAATTTTGAAGTATGTAGAGAGCCATAATCTTACTGTTAACTGACCCTCCATGAAAGTACTCTGAGCCTAAGAGTAGCTAGTTTCACGTAACCCTATAGCCATGAAGCTGGCCTATTGAATAGATTGGGGCCTGTGCCTCATTAAAGTTGACAACAGCAAATGTTCCTCATCACATTAACGAGGAACACATTTGTGATAAGCAGTTTTAATATTTTAACTTTAAGTTAAAATTTAAGTTAACTTTAACTTCAAGACTTACATTTTATTACCAGGGAAATTGTGTAATACCATATTTATATGTTACATGTACAGGATGATGATTAATAGAATACTTCTTTTAAAGCCACACACATCATATTAACTTAGGTATACCTTGTTATTCTTTGGCTTGAAACATTTCATAGGTATTACATTGCTTTGAAAATAAAGTTTAAATTTTCTCTTATTAATACATAAAATGACCTGATCTTTATCCTCCAAGCTTATCTCCCATCATGTCTCCAGATATCTTTAATTCCAATCACACCAGACTACTTAGTGCCCTTTGAACTTGCCATGCTGTTTTATAGTATTGTAATTTTTCATATCCTATTCCCTCTATCTGGAATACCCGCCCCCCACCTCATCCATTGAAAGACCTATTTTCTTCAGAGTCTAACTGAAGTGTCTCTTCTTCAATGGAGCTTTCCCTGATCACTTTAAGCAGATTTACTCTTCCAAATGTTTTGGGTGATAAGCGAGTCAATGAGTGACAGAATATAAAACACCTATAGGTAACATGCATAGTTAGTACAGGTAACGTATAAATTAGACCATTAGGCACTGAACATGGTACCTGGGTGTACTAAGTCTTTATATATATCTAGTTTTTGTGATAAAAATGTTTTCCTTTTAGTCTGGAGAAAAATGGAGGACCATCCATAATTCCTGTCTTTAAAAAAGGTAATTGATTTTTCTTTTATACTTTCTAGCCCTGAGACTTTATAATTGTTCATTTCTAAGAATTCAAAATGTAGGGACTACCAAAAAACATGTTTACCTGTAAGCTTATGCTTTTTTAATTCTATATACCTAAAATATCTTCCCATTTACAAGCCCATGTTAATCATTTCTTTTAAGACTTCCCTACTAATATCACTTGACAGAAATCCCTCTCTTTGCTTTTTCCCACATGTAAATGACTTTAATTACTTGCTATTATTCTGTTTCATATACACCTTGTCTATATTATAAGTTCTTAGGGCAGAGACCACACTGTTTCCACTGATACTATGTAGTTTTATACAAAGTTGGCAGATGATGGCTGAGTGGCCTAGGCCTGTGAGATCAGAGTCTAGATCTTATAATGTTACTCATCAATTCCTATCAGACATGTAATGGGGAAAATAAATTACTTACTGGTTTTATGTATATGCTTAGTGCTTGTTCATGGGTGCGTAGTGTAGGACCAAAATCAGTCTTACTTGGTATATTACCTTACTGTCAAAAGCAAAAATAGAACCTTCTGAAATCAAGATCACTTTGCTGGAGTCACAAATAGAAAGAGAGAGAATAAGAAAAGGAGAGGGGGCTTCCCTGGTGGTGCAGTGGTTGAGAGTCCGCCTGCCGATGCAGGGGACACGGCTTCATGCCCTGGTTCGGGAGGATCCCACATGCCGCGGAGCGGCTGGGCCCGTGAGCCATGGCTGCTGAGCCTGCCCATCCGGAGCCTGTGCTCCGCAGCGGGAGAAGCCACGACAGTGAGAGCCCCGTGTACAGCAAAAAAAAAAAAAAAAGAAAAAGAAAAGAAAAGGAAAGGAAAGAACTTCATTTATTCAGGGAGATATGAGGGAAGCTAAGTATGTGTGGGAGGCTATTATTTCTGAATATCATGGGTAGAAGAACATCTGGTTTTTGTATAGCTTCTTTAGTGTAAGAGTAATTTACATAAAAGAATAAAGCCAGTTCCATTATTCCTTCACTTTAATATTGGTTTGTGAATAACAATATGTATACCAGTAACGGTCTGATAAAGTTTTCACAGGTTTGTGGTAACATAAGAAAAAATAAGGACAATCAAATTTCTGATAAAGTTAATTTCATTCAAGTAAAGTCCTCCATTTTGAGATAATGCCTTTTACACTTTCTATTGACATTAAAATACCCCATCTTTTACAAAACAATGTTTAAAGTAGCTGGCATTTGTTCTTTCACTAGTGCCAACTTGGCCTAATAAAAAGTTGGCAACTGTATATTGATCCCCACAAATTTTTGCACTCTGGCATCATCTCAAAGTCTGGAAGCTACTGATCTGTTCTCTTAGTATATTTTAGTGATGTGAAGAAAACAGAAATATATAGAACTAAAAGCAATGAGACTATACCTAGGGTTCTTAGGCTTAAGAAAGAGACACTGAATTGTGGCTCTCTAATTTTTAGGGAAAGAGCACCGAAGAAAATTAAAACCCAAAATTCAACCAAGAGATTCTTTGACTTTTATACCTCCTGTAACTAACTTCATGGGACTCTTCAAAACAAAAAAGACCACTGTTTCTCACAATATTTTTTCCTTTTCATCTGCAATTTCATCAGATATCACAACTGTATCAAGACCAAGAATAGTGCTTTTGAGCCAACTTGGGAAACATGTACAGAAAGCTAATCCGGAGCCTGCAGAAGGCTAATTAAAAACATTTTAGTGTAAAAGGATTCCTGAGCAATCTTTTAAAATTTTTTATTTTTAATTGTGGTAAAATATACATAACTGAGTAATCTTTTTGAATGGAAGTTCTTGATATTGATACTTAACAAATTTTCCTTAGCATGTCTTCTGGAATTTAACATCAGGTCAGAATTATGGTTTCAAAAAATAAGTAGAATTTTCTATAATAGAATGCCTGCACTTAAAACTATTAAGATATAGGGGCTTCCCTGGTGGCGCAGTGGTTGAGAGTCCGCCTGCCGATGCAGGGGACCTGGCTTCGTGAGGATCCCACATCCCGCAGAGCGGCTGGGCCCGTGAGCCATGGCCGCTGAGCCTGTGCATCCGGAGCCTGTGCTCCACAACGGGAAAGGCCACAACAATGAGAGGCCTGCATACAGCGAAGAAAAGAAAAATAAAAAAAAAAACTATTAAGATATAGCACCTCACACAAGTGGCACAATTAGTGTATATATCAAGTGTTAGAAACATTTTAAAATAAGAAACATTTTTAAATTGGTATGCTGGGCCAAAAAGACCTGATTCAAAGTAGCCTACATGTTAACACTCACTGTACTACCTTAAGATATTTAATGATAAATACTACAGGTACACGAGTCTTCTAAAATCTGAAATGTATGCTTTTAAAAACATTTTACTAAAGAAAAATCTGAAATCATTTCCCATCAAGCACAAAAGTATGGCTAAAAAGTGTGGCCACCACTGTTGACCATTTTCCATACGTACAGAGTATCTTTGGTTTGCAGCTGGAATAGATGACATTCTTTGTGGCTTAGAATCATGTGATGTCTTTGCCCAACCAGTATTGTTTCCAGTAGGTGCAAGTTTTGATGTATGTATGTCTGCTTCTCACATACAGCAGCAAATGGATTTGATATAAAAGCTAACTAGGTTTCAGTGGGTCCTTTAAAGAGCCACCGTTTTTCTCTGTCCACTTTGCTCAATTGTCTCTATAGTCTACCTGGGCTGCAGTGAACACATACATTAATTAGCAGTTATTTTCTCCAACATGCCTTAACATAACAGTAATGATGGTGGTGACTGCAGCTACAGGTACTCAGGGCTTTCTGTGTGCCACAGTCCAAAGCCTGTGCTCTTAACCACTGTACAATAAGAGACCTCTTTAATCTTCAAATTTGATTCAAAATTATCGCTTTGAGTCACAACTTCCTGGTGGAATTCTGAGAACAATGGCATATTTTATACTAGAAAGGGATAAATAATTCAAATAATACAAACCTGTGTCATTTATTCAGCACTGTTAATTCATATCATTGGAAACATTAAACCTCTCTAGACATTCAAAAGATAAAAGCCTTTAGACAGCAAACTTTGAGCTTTAAAACTGGCTTCAGGTGGTTTCAAAGTTGATGATCAGGGTTTTTTTGCATTCAATAACATAGACATTTCCTGAGTATCTAGGCCTAGCCGGGCCAACCTACCACGCTTAAAACTTTACAGTATTTCTCCTTAAGTACAGCCCCAAAGCACAGATTACGTTTATTACCCTGCACTTGCTTTTTATTTTTAAAAATTATACGTAAGATGAGAAAGGCCTCAATATATAGAGAGTTTCAGCAAATTGCCTGCCTCTTACCTGTACTATAAGCTAACTGGCACACATGCTTGCCAATATAGAGTTCAATGTTTCTCCCTTTCTCTTCCTTCTGGCTAAATACTGAAAGACCTAAATATATGGAATGCTTCCAGAATTTGCTTGTTTTTTTTATCTGTAGTTTACCTGATTTATATCATGAACTTAATTTTGACGTGTGTTTGTAGCATCTGGAATAGTTTTGATACTTTGAAATTTTAAGAACTTAGATTATAGATATTCCTATTTTATTTATTTATTTGGCTGCATTGGGTCTTCGTTTCTGTGCGAGGGCTTTCTCTGCTTGCAGCGAGCAGGGGCCACTCTTCATCGCGGTGCGCGGGCCTCTCACTGTCGCGGCCTCTCCTGTTGTGGAGCACAGGCTCCAGATGCACAGGCTCAGTAGTTGTGGCTCATGGGCCCAGTTGCTCCGTGGCATGTGGGATCCTCCCAGACCAGGGCTTGAACCCGTGTCCCCTGCATTGGCAGGCAGACTCAACCACTGCGCCACCAGGGAAGCCTGATATTCCTATTTTATAAAATTTGTGATGGTGGGAAAAAATTTTGGTCAATTTTCTTCATTAGTTTATATGCACTCTTATTGTAACAGTCAAAGGAAATACACTTTCTGTGAATTTAGATTCACATGATACAGAATACAAATCCAAATGTAAAAGGTGAATTCACAAACTAATAGTTTCTTCTAAATTATAGTTACAAACCAATTATATCATACCTATACCTCAACATCAAAGAATGTAAGCTTTATAAATGTTGCTGTTTCTATATGTTCTCTCATATAAATTATATTTCCAGGATAAAATGGAGGATCATAAAGCAATATCCTACGATCACAATTCTAGAAAAAAGAATTACTTATGGAATTTCCCAAAAGGGAAGGTCACCATAAGGAAGGATTAAAATAAGAAATCTTTTCATTCTAGATTTTTATCCTTAACCTCTAGTTTCTCAATAAAGCAAGTCACTGATTAGAAAATTAACAATTTGATCCAGTATGGATGATGTAACATAGCAAAATCTCTCAAAGGACATTAAATAGTTAGTAGTATCATCCTTATATTCAAAGGACAGTACATTCAGTTATTTTAATCTGGGCAGAAAAAAAGTCATAATATCTGCAGTAAAAGTCAGAGTCAAAGGACATTACCCAAAAATAAAACAGCCCTTTTCACCTCATATATTTTCACTGATTAAATATACTTTCTAAAATAATGAATGTGAATAGATGTGGGCAACTAAAAAGTACAATATACACTCGAGGGATTACTTGCATGTCATATTTCTTTTCTTTTTTTTTTTTTTTTTTTTTGAGGTATGCAGGCCTCTCACTGTTGTGGCCCCTCCCGTTGCGGAGCACAGGCTCCGGATGCACAGGCTCAGCGGCCATGGCTCATGGGCCCAGCTGCTCCGCGGCACGTGGGATCTTCCCAGACCTGGGCACAAACCCGTGTCCCCTGCATTGGCAGGCGGAGTCTCAACCACTGCGCCACCAGGGAAGCCCATGCTTCCCTGGTGTCATATTTCTTAAAATGTCATATTTCTTAAAATCCCATTTTAAGAAATGTATAGAAATCCCATTTGCTCCAGAGAAGATACCGAATAATATATATATTTTTATAATTACTAATATATATTCTTTTGTTTTGATTTAGAATTCTTGAGTTGACATGACTTTGACCTGGCTACCTTTCTAAAATTGCTCTCTCATTAGAAAAGTCAGGGTGATGTATCCTGATATGAAAAAGGGGGGTAAAGATCTATGCCTGTATAATATGGGGCCAGGATTTAGCAGAATTGCTATATTTTTTCCAAGGTTTTTCTTTCTACTTGCCTATATCAGTATATTCTTTTTCCCACAAGATGTTTTATTTGGTTTTTGATAATAAAAAAAACCCTATACTCCCTTATAAGACTATAACATATTATTATAGTCTCTCAGAAGAACAGGTTAAACATCAAACATAAAAAAGATAACAAAGAAAGTCTTGATGAACAATTAGTATTATATATTTGATATACAAAAAATCAAAACTTTACTACTACCTTTAGGGATTTTTTTGAAAAGCAAAAATCAAATCTTCATTTTTAATCGTGGTACTTTTACGGCAGCTTCTCCAACTTCTTTTGATATATCTGCTCCAAGAGGACATCTGCATCAAAATCAGACAAATCACATTATTTCAAATTATTTTACATTATTTGTTTACTGATCTGTTACTAGCTCTGCAAACTATCTGCTTAGAATTCTGACAAACAATATATGTATCTAGTGTATAACTGATTATATGTGATGGTGGTTCTTGAATCCATAAAAATACAATAGGACCTCAAACCAGAATAATGGGTGAAGGAAGGCTAGAAATCTAAATTGGACAATTTTTTAAAACCACTTTGAGGTATAACTGACATGTTAAAAGCTATACATATTTAATGCATACAATTCAATGAGTTTGGGGTTGAGATGTTTTTGAAAGAGTTCTCTCTCACATACTGTAAATAAATAAAAACTTGAAACAGAAAAAAATAACAAAAAGTTGCCTTATAATGCTCTACAAAACTAACAGGGTAAAAACAGTTTACCATACAAAGTCAGACCTGCATTTATTCCAACTTCAGAAATTCTCCAGGTTTCAAAAGCTAGCTTGCTCCTTTTCTACCTTCCTTTGTCACTGGTGGCAGGAGAGGTCTTAGATCCTACCCTCTTTCTCTGTTCTTCCTCAGTAAATACTTTTGGCCTCAGATTTCTGCTTTTGTACAATGTTGCCCTTTACAAAGCTTCAAATGGACCCCAACCTAAAAAAAGCCATCATCTCCAGCCTCAACACTGCCCACAAGAAGGCAGTGTTGGATCAGATGGTAGATTCTACCTGAGGCTAGGCCATCAACTTAAGGGATTCTTTCTACTAGTAGTTTAGTCACTACTAACTAAACTCTGTTCATTTATGATCAGCCTTAATAGTCTATGATTCACATAGGTATAGTTATGTACTAAAATGCTGAAAAGTTTAAAACAGCAGATGAAACACTGTTGAAAATAGAATTATGTTAGATTATGAAACATAATCATGCTTTACTGTTTTTACTATTCCAGAATTAGCTTAAGACCAGAACTTGATAACAAATTGAAAAACTGTGCTACTCCTAGGAACTTTGATTTGGGAGAGGAAATAAGGCTTGCAGAAAACAGCTATCTTTTGGCCATTTCTCAGCTGCCTGTGGAGAAGTATACTCACAACCCAGTCTCACACCTGAATGCTTTTTGCACATTTTCCTTAAGTTTCCAGCACGGCAGCTGATGCTGAGATGGTCCTAACACTGCAAAAGTCCAGGTCATGGACATGGTTTCCATTCTGGTCCCCAATGAGGGAATTCATCATCCTTACCCACTGCCTGTTTCTAACCTATGCTTTGTCAACATTTATATAATTTAAGCTATAACAAAAATATTTCTTATAGGGTATCTAACGCTTAGGTTAGATGAAAAAAATTAATGTACTCTTTCTTCAAGTACCACCAGAGTGTCAATGAAAACCTCAAATATAAAAGCAAAATCCAGGCTTTGACTTTTACAATGCAACTTGCATAAAGATTATGAATGGTACCACATACTTTGGCTCATAGCGGATGCCTTCTGTGCTGTGTAAAATGCCCAAGCCAGCACGCAATCTTTCAATACCGTTCCTAAATAAGAATCAATAAAAATAAAATAACTAGCCCAAGATTTAAAGGAAGAAAATTTAACATGATGAAATGGCAATTAATATTCACATAATTATGAGTGAAGCACAAGCATCCATGGCTTACCACGCAATCATAACGCCGTTGTCAGTGCACAGTCTGGGAGGAGGACACAACAAAGTGCATTGTGTTGCATCTGTCACGATTTCCAGAGCTTTTCGGATATGTAAGTTACTTGCAACGCCTCCAGATACAACCTGAAAAAGTTGAGAAAACCAAAATTAACAAATATCACACATGAATATGAGCTAAGCTGTGAGCTAAACCTGGGGAAATTACCAGCATTATACAATAAGACAATATCACATTTTGGTAGGTGGGTAATGAGCAAGTGATATATCTATATAATAAACATTTGCAAAGGAAACAAAAGTCACCAACAATTTCAATATTACCATATGATCACTTTCATTTTTGTATTTTCTTCTGACCCTTTTCTCATTACAATCATAGTACAGTATTTTAGACCCTGCAGTTTTCACTTATAAGCATTTTTTTCATTTTACTACATAATTCTTAAACTATTACCTTTGATATTTGTGTAATATTCCATTTTGTGAACCTACCATTTAAATATTTTTCTCTTTACAATTTTCCAAAGAATGAAGTTTAAGATACACAGGAAATTTATCAAGGCTTTTAAGCACATTTAAAGAGATTTCATCAAAGGAACATAAATCTGAAGGAAACAGCCTATTTTTCCTTCAATAATGACAGCAGTTATACTGCATTTTGTTTCATACTGTAAACCCTCTTTTAAATTCAGTAAGATGCAGCCTTGAACCTTTTTGCCACACAGGCTGTACAGATGTCCTATAAAGCTGCCAGGCCTGTACAGGGAATGGCTGTTAAAAGTTTTGTTTTGTTTTGTTTTTAATTATTTATTTATTTATTTATGGTTGCATTGGGTCTTCGTTGCTGCACGTGGGCTTTCTTTAGTTGCGGCGAGAGGTCTTCTCATTGCGGTGGCTTCTCTTGTTGCGAAGCACGGGCTCCAGGCGCGCGGGCTCAGTAGTTGTGGCTCATTGGATCTAGAGCACAGGCTCAGTAGTCGTGGTGCACGGGCTTAGCAGCTTTGTGGCATGTGGGATCTTCCCAGACCGAGGCTCGAACTCATGTCACCTGTGTTGGCAGGCGGATTCTTAACCACTGCACCACCAGGGAAATCCCAATGGCTGTTAGTTTTTATTCTACGTGATTTCATACTGTCTGGGATAGCATATGGCATAAAGATCTTTTCATCCTATGCTTAGGGTCAATTAATCTCTGGGAAGAAAAGTAACATACTATAAAGGATTACTACTATTCTGAAATTACAAAACTTACCAGTACTGCATTACTTTGACAAAACAAGTCTCTCTGCTTGCAAAATAGAATAGCACGATGTGTTCTTTTTGCAATGTGGCAGGCTACTGTGTGCTGTACTGCAGCAGCAATATCTGCAGCTGAAGACAGGATTTGCCCCTTCTCAATACCTGCAGGAATGAGCAGGTATTTTTAGGTACAATCCAGTATTACTTATTTGTCCAACTTTACTAATTAGAAATATACCTTCTTCTTTTTCCTTTTGCATTATCATCTTATCAATAATGTGACGAAGTCCAGAAAAAGAAAAGTCACAATTTTTAGCATGTTGCATGGGAGGTTTGAAATCAAAATGCAGTCTATTTCCCTGTTTGGCCAAATGTTCTATAGCCTTCCCACCACTCATGGTGGAGCACTCTGGATGTTTTATTAAAGAAAGTCTTCTTGCTACCTATCAAAAACAAACAAAAATTTTTGTAATGTCATGAAACTGTACATTTTGAAACCAGGGTGCAAAGGAAATGAATTTTACCCTGGGTGAATAAGACATGCAATACTTTTACAAACATGGACCAGAGCTGGTGGTCAGTCAAGACAGACAATCTTGCTGTTTCTGACAACCTGATCAATAGTGGCCAATCACTGCCTTCCTATCTACTTTTGCTCTTCTACTGGGGATGGAAAATAGGTTTGAAAATGACAATGACTGCTTAATGATGAACTTCAAAAATAAGAACCTGTCCTATTTCTTCCAATCATTTCAGCTGTTGGCAACAGGTTTTTTTTTTATAAGGCAGTAGGCTTTAAGATTCTAAAACAAAGGAAAAGAAATCTGCTTGTCAGTGGTGTCAGCAATTGTAACATTTAATAATAGAACTTTGTGCATCTTTAATGTCCTTATGTTATCTTTATATATCCTCTTTTTTCACTTTTTAAAGGTACATTACACTTCACAAAGCACTTTCTTTCATATATTATGTTATTTGATTAAAAAAAGTGTATATACAAACCATTTGAGCCTTTATATACTGATGTAAACCTCATATCATTTTATTCGGAATGGGTAAGAAGGGATCTTTTATAAAATTATGTACTACTCTTTTTTTGTTTACTACTGCACATAAGTTTTTTCAGTCTAATATTATTCAGAAATATTTAGATGAATAGCAGTAGTGTATCTATTACTATTTAGCTGAAATAGACACCTTAACAAAAAAGAATAGAGATATTAATTCTTAAATAATTACCTTGTCAAGCATGTCACCTGGCGCTATATCCAAAGACTTTCCAAGAAGCAGAAAATCTGAAACTCCTCTAACTAGTGCCAAAAGGCAATGACCTCCTGAAATCAAAAGAACTAAAAAAGGAAATTCTACTTTATTTGTCAACCTAATAGTAAGTGCATGAGCCTCCATATGATGAATGGGAATGAAGGGCTTTTTTAACTGGTCTACCAGTTGTAAGCTAAATGATAAGCCTACACCCAAGCTTAAAGCAAGTCCTGGTTTTATGGTAGTTGCAATTGCTGAGAGTTCACTTGGAGAGACTTTACTGGCAGAGAGAGCTTCTTGCACTATGCGTTGAATATTTTCTCTATGAAGCTGTTGAGCTACTGGAGGAATAATCCCACCTGTTCTGAAAGATATAAAAAAAACAGCTTTTTATAATTTTAAGATTATAAAAATAGAGAAAGAAAAAGTATATATTATAGCTGAAGGCATGTTTTCAAATTAACCATTATATAGCTAAACACATTAGTAAGTCAAGTATTTTCAAAGTATGTGTGCCTTATAATGTACAGTACATTATAAGAACTCACCATGCAGTGATTAAGGATGTTATTTAATGTCTCTAACTTTTCAAAACTGTATACAACAAACTCCTATGGATTTGTTTCTTGATAAATGAAACCACCAAAATAATTTTGAGAAGCATTCTAAGGAAGGAGTCTTGAATAAGGAAAGGACAGGATAAAACTGGATTTTAGGAAAATTAATCTATCTGACTGGAAGAAAAGAAATACAGAGAGAAACATGAAGACAGTTTTGTGAAGAAGACGAGTTTATTTTTAAACACACTGCACTTGAGCTCATGGTAGGACAGCAGACAGCTTGAAATCCTGAAATAAAGTTTGGGAATCCAGTGTTTAATTGGATTGGTAATTTTGATTTTTGGTCCATATAGGACAAGCAGTGGATGACCACTCCAAATGTCAAGAATAAAGAATTAGAAGGCAAAGTTGTTAGCAAAAAATTAGCCAGCATGTGACTGATCAGAAAGGCAGAGCAAAAATATAGAGGGTCTGCAAGATGTACCTCTAATCTCAAAAGAAAACCCTTCAAATATTGATGTTGTAAGATCTATATAC
This sequence comes from Phocoena phocoena, assembly GCF_963924675.1. NCBI lineage: Eukaryota > Metazoa > Chordata > Mammalia > Artiodactyla > Phocoenidae > Phocoena > Phocoena phocoena. The sequence continues at coordinate 70,773,989 of NC_089225.1, forward strand.
ATGGCATTCAATGAATATTTAATAGTTAAAATATGTACTGTGTCAGTCAATGAGGGCAATATTTAAAAGAAATGATCTTATTTCAACACATCCATAATATAATACCATTTTCCTTAATTCTTCAAAGTGACTTTTTCTCCTATATTCCTCAATTCTGTTAATGGCATCAATAACCTCCTAATCACTTGGGTTTCCAGGCTTATCTTTATCTCCTTTCTTTCCCTTACTTTCCACATTTAATTAAGTTTATCACCATTGATAAGGTCAGCACTGTCCCACTGCCACCACCAAGTTCGAAAAGCTCTCATTAACTCAGTCTATTCAAAGCCTTGTAACTGTACTTCCCTAGATACATTCTCTGATCCTTGGAATTGTTCTGTATGGTGTTGCCAGAGAAAAAGCACAGTGCTGACCTCATCACTCACCTACTCAAAAGCTTTTACTTTCTTGGAATTTGGGAGACTTTAAATCCAAATCCTCTCCCTCCTACTCATTTCTTCCTCCTCCCACTTGCCTACTCCCCTTCCTTTCTGTGCCTCTTCTATGTATTATCTTCTAAGGATTATACTAAGCATCAGAGACAGAAGACATGAATAAGACCATGGCTTTATTCTCAAAGAATTAATTATGATTAATAAAATCATTAATTAATAATCAAATAATAATTTGTAGACAGTATGGAAAGTGGATGATTAAAGAACAAAGCTAATAAAGAGACAGTGAAACCATTTAGCCTCAAGACTGGAGCCAAGAGTCCAGGCAAGAGACAATAAGGTCTTGAACTAAGTGGAAAGTGGGAGGAAAAGTTTCAAGAAATATTTGGGAGGTAGATTTACTATGACTAGGTGACTGATTTGGGTACAGAGTGGTGAGGGAGAAGTCAAGATTGTCCTTCAGGTCTCTGGCTTGAAAGAAAGAACTCCTCTTCCAAGCAATCCTCTATTATTGCACTTTCCATGCTGTTTTACAATGACCTATTTACCTATCTGCCTTCTTCACTTTATAGTAGTAAGAGAAGTACTATTGTTACTAGTAATAGGTAGGTTTTTTTGAGCCCTTGCTATTTGTCAAGACTGCACTAAATGCTTTAAAAGAATTCACATTTAACCTTCACAACAATATTATAAGCTGGTTGTCATTATTATCCCTATTTCACAGATAAGGACACTAACATAGAAAATGGTGCAAGGTCTCAAAACTAGTCAGTGGCTGAACCAGAATGTAAACCACTTTATATGGTAAGCTGCTCAGAGGAAAGGATCATATATATGTACCCACAGTGCCTCAGATGCTGCCTTGCAATTGTAGGTATTCAATAAATAATGAGATGCGCTGAGGAGATGGTACCAAATAGTTTATTTGCCTATATATTCCTCTCAAGTGACTCACGTACTAGCTAAACTAAGTGTTTGCCCAGTACTTTCTCACCTCTTTGCCTTTGCCAGTGATGCTCTCTCAGCCTACAATATTCTTTCCATCCTCTTTCATTGAAGGCCTAACTATCTCTCAAGGCCACTGACCCCTGCAACATGTCAGGTGCTATGCTGGGCACTAGGCATAGTGTAGTGGTTAATACAGACGCAGCCCCTGTCACCATGGAGCTGAGAGTCTATTGGGGGAAAGACTGTACATAAGTAAACAAACATAAAAATTATGAAAAGAATTATGAGGAAAATATGCAGGATATGGTATATAGAATAAACAGGGTGGCAGTACCTAATTTAGATTAAGTAGTTAGGGTAGGCCTTTCTGTGCAGCTAACATTAACATGTTCAAATGTCCAATACACCCCAAAATAATGAAAGAACTGTAAAACTGAGGCATGGTAATAAGTTACTGTCTGCACTACTTCTTTGATACTCACTTTATGCTGCCTTGCACTGCTAACTTTCCTTGTAGGTCTACATACCATGTCTCAAAGATTAGGTTAAGCTTCTTAAAGGCAAGGACTTGCTAGTATTTCACTGTGTCTTATTAAGACCTAACACAGTCCCTTTCATATAATACGTAACCATCAGAGGCCTACTCTGCCTCTTCACGTATACTATTTCTAATATCCTGTATTATTTCTGTTATGCACCCCACAATCCTATAAGATAGACATTATCTTTCCCATTTTATGGATGTGAAAACAGAATCAGAGAGGATCAGGAACTTCCCAAGTCAGAGCCAATACCAATCACTAATTCATGATTCACACACAGGTTTGTGATCTCAAAACACCAAACCTTTTCACTATTCAGATGTTGTAAATTAATGGCTTGACGGCATATCTGAACTGTATGGTATTTTAATATATTTGAATTACCTACTAATTTTTAAAATCTGGGAGATATTACCATAACATTCTGGATTTCCATTTTCTCTTGAAAATTCTGATAATCAAATAACATAAGGCCTACATTCTTGCATGGCAACAACTGGCTGGAGCTGAGTAGTGACCTCCTATAGATATTTTCCACATTATACCCAGCCCACCTATTTATGTAACCTGCCTGGTGGCCCTCTGGAAAAATCTGAGTTTATAAACCTGGCACCATTCTGTGCTTTAATACAACAGTATATTGTTATTTAAGTACCAATATGAATTATATGTGTAAATGTGAATAGGATTTTCTTTTGCAGTGATTAACACAGGCTAGAGGTCAGGTCATACTTTCCTAGGACTTCAGTTGAGACCATGAAACATAACAGGTGGACGAAAGAGAAAAAGGCATGAGGGGAAATCATGGATAAATATTGGAGTTTAGCTTCTTTTTGGCAACAGGATTAGCTAAGGCTGGGACCTTATTGTGGAGCTCCTTAAAAGCCAGGTTGAGGGGTTTAAGGTTTTCTATGGCAGTTATTAGAAACTTTTGCATGAAAGAAGAAATTAGTTCTTAAAATTTAACTTTTGTATGTAATAAATAAAAAAAAAAATTATTTCATTTTATTTTTCCAAAAAAAAGTGGAAACTACCAAGATAATGTCTACTCACTTTAAATGAACTTCGGTTTGGGAATGTATTGCTTCTCCCAAAACATTTCCGGTTTCATCCACCACAGCAGCTGCTGTATCATCACAACTGGTTTCAATTCCCAAAACTAGTTTATGAAGAAATCGTTTTCCAGGATGAAAATTAAAACTTCTTAGAAATTCATACATATTCCTTTTTGATGGTTTAGAAAAAACTCCTGCTGTCTTATTCAATATTAGCATATTTACTGTATAGATAATTCCTGGAAAAGAATTAAAGAAACAAACTATTATTTGGAACTGACATTAGCCACTAGCCCATTCAGTAAAGCAAAATTCCAAAAACTCGGTTTATTTTTCAATATATAGTTTTATAAAAATTTAGGAAAGGTTTGTAAAAGTCAGCAAAAAAATTTTAGTCTGTAGAAATCTGTTAATATAAATAACAGTATGAATGAATATAATGCTCTTTAAGAGGGAAAACGGGAAGTTAGATATAAAATTTTTATTATTACTATTACTTGCATGCTGTTCTTACCAAATATTGATTATTCTTTATAAAACAGCTAATGTTACAGTACAACAGCTGCATGGATAGTCTTTTGAAAAGTGTTATTCATTTTTTATAGCTAAAATTAAGACAAAATGTGGTTTAAAAAAAATCAATAAGGGCAAAATGGAACTGATGAAAATCAATGCATTCCATTTCCTAGAAACACCTTTCAAAAGAAAAATTTAATCATTTGGTCGGAAAACAATAGTTCACATAAAACACAAAGTAAGATTTAGTCGTCTAAGTTTAGAAACAAGTGTTCTCATAAAGCTCATCTTTTTGCCTGAGCGGCCATGGCTCACGGGCCTAGCCGCTCCGCGACATGTGGGATCTTCGCGGACCGGGGCACGAACCCGTGTCCCCTGCATCGGCAGGCGGACTCTCAACCACTGCGCCACCAGGGAAGCCCTCATAAAGCTCATTTTAAAAGAGCATCTCAACTAAAACGACCGTAACCTAATACCTATTTTATCCATTAATTACAATTGTTTGAATTAAATCTCCATTTTTGCCACAGGTTTATCATAATAGGGATCTCCCCAAATCTTCTTTGCCCCCAATAACAGCAGTCCATCATTAAAGCACCCTGATTTTTTCACACTGCCAAATATCTAGTCTCATGCCTCCCAAATCACCTGTTCTAGAACCTTCTAGATATTTAAGTAGGCTCTTTCCCTATCACACTAATGGACAAAATGGAAAAAAATAAAAGAGCGAATATTGGAACTTTTATTGTTCCACAGGAGCAGAGGGCATCCAGGGATTAGAGATAAGCGACCTATTCACAGAGGACCCCTGCAGAGGATGCAGCCCCAACAGACGCGCCACGAGAAATTAGACTTATAGTCACTAAATCCAGCCAAGGAGGCTTGTGCGAAGCCCTCCTCGTTCGGGCCAGGAAGGATCCCAAGCGAACCCTGGGCACTTGGCCAGCGCTGGTCTCTGTCTGCTCTAAGGCGAAGGACTCTGACTGGAACCGCTTTTCCAGGCGCGCGAAAGCATCAGTGGAGAGACGGCTGAGCTGTTTCACCCACCTTCCTCGTGAACAACAGTAACTAGTACTCGTCTACTTTCCGCAGCAAAGCCGATCGACCGCCCTTTCCTAGGTGCAAGGAAGCCCGAACCTGTCGCCCCGGAAGTGATGTCATCAACACGGAGCCCGCGTCCCGTCGCCAGGGTCAGCTGGTATTCTCCTAGAAGGCGTCACTCTTCGAGTAAATATAAGCACAGAGGCGCTCATTCCCCAGATCGTGCGCTCAAGCAATTCTCCCAGATTTGTAGGTAAGAATTCTATAAGGTCACACGGCTAGTGACTGATCTAGTGGAGACCGAGCACAGATTCGACTACATAACATTTAGTTCTAAACACTATACTACGTTAAAAGAAAAAAAATTTTTGCCTTAGGCTGGAATTTGGACACCACTGAGAGAAAAGTATGACTTTGCTTACTCTGGAGGTAAAGTATGTACGTCAGCATAGTATGTACCTCCTTGTACCTCTTGTACCTCCTTCAGTCTTCTTTTGTTTTTATTTGTATGTGAACTTGTTACCATTTGAATAGATTTATCCCAATCTGTTTTTCTTCCCTGCTAGGCGTTAAGATTTTACTGAACAAGGACTTTATAAATGCAAGGTTGGACAGGGCTGGCACATGTATCTGCGCCTTGCATGCTGTGAAGTTCTTGGTATGAGGTAGGGAAGTCACAGTTATGGTCTAGTGGCACATGTGTAATTCATGATTTCCAGATATGTAAATTTATAATTATCAGGACATCAGTAAGAATTTTTAAGGTAGAACTTAGGTTTATCAAAAATTTCATTTATGTGACAATAACTATAATTAACAATAAAGTGGCACTTACTATGTGCCAGGCACTGTTGCAGATTAATTAATCCTCACAACAATCGCATGAAGTAGTTACTGTCCTCATTTTGCAGATGAGACAACTGGACCATAGAGTTTGGGTGATTTGCAGATTACACAGCTTGTAAGTGCAGAGCTAGTATTAGAAGTCAGGCCATCTGCTCTGGAGTCTGTTTTCAAACTGACAGAAGATTAAATAGTTCATATTTTCCCTAGGATGTGTTGTTGACCCAAAAGAGGAAAAAAGAAAACTTAAGACCTAAAGGTTAAGAAAAAGTAGTCATCCTGATTGCATATGATAGGTCAGGAGTTATTTTCTTATACACTGTGATCTATTCTGAACATAAAATCATTCCTGTCTGGCATTGTTTTTCTTGCAACTTTAATTACTTTGTTCCAGTACTCTCCTGTGCTGTCAAGAGTTATCCCTGTTGCGTTTGGTAGTATCAATAGTAGAATCCTTAACTGGGCACTCTTGGCTGGTGCTGAGTCTGAATGCTGCATTATGTGAAAGAGCCAAACTTTAGGACACATTAGGAAGATATTTTATTCTTTGAGTGCATGTGGGTGGTAGAAAGAAGTGGTACTTACACCAGGTCCCACATATTTGGCAAGTGAAGGTATAAAGCTTCCATGTTCTTTATCGTACTGGAGAAGTTATTGCGGGAAAGGAATGCTCTCTGGGGCTTGTCTGAGCTTTCATGCAGATCACATCATATGGTTTGAATGCCACATTCATGGGCGTTCTCAAGAAAATATGGCTTAACCACTGGAACTTCAGCTTGAATTGAAAGCTCTGAATCTAAATATGTTCACTTTGTCTCTGCTATTGCTTAGCTTTCCATTTGTAAACTTAAGAGGAAAACTTTATATAGAAGAATCTCTACAATACTCATTCCCTAATTATGTCTTACTAAACTGGATTTCATTTTCACATATCACATATTTATTGGTTCTTTCCTTTGTGCTAGGCAGTTTATTAGTTGTTAGGGATCAAAGATAAAATCCATTTTCTATTTTCAAGGAACTGAGTCTAATAATAGGCAATTACAATACAGCATTATGGAAAATGTGCATTGAGAGAAAAGTTGCAGGGGAAGGCGGTATCCACAGTCTAGCAGGACCATGGTGTGATGACTGGGTTTCAACATCTGATTCTTTTCTTAGGTTGAAATTGGTTTATCAGATCTGGAAGTGACTGGACTCTGTAGTGCTGAGTCACACACTCAATTTGCTAAGAAACTGCTATGTAAAACCCATAATACTAATGTATTAACAAGAGAAATGATGGAGGGTCTAGGATAGTTGAGCTTGCTGATCCTTACCTTCTCTGTGTTGATCAAATTACAATGAAAGCCAGATCCAAATTATAACGATTGTTTAGCACAATGGAATGGAAGCAATAGAAATGAGTTTGGTGCTTTTAACAGCTAATATTTCAGGCCTGATGCACCCCTCTCCACTTGAGTCACATACCTGCCTTATGTTCTTCATAGGTTGGATTGTGCTAAAAATACACTGTCATTTGCCTTTCTCTTTTTAAAGTTTCTTTGCTGACAAATATTTTTTGATGTGGAACATTCTTTCATTAATGGTAATACCATCAATCAGGTATCATCTTTGGAAGATATTTTGCTTTTTATTTCGTTTGCAGAACGATTATGCTTATTTTACAAATTTACTGCTTTTTAAAAATTGTGTTAAAATATATGTTAACAAAATCACCATTTTAAACAGTTCAGTGGCAATAAGTACATTCACATTGTTGTGCAGCGGTCACTACCATCCATCTCCAAAACTTCTTCATCTTCCCCAGCTGAAACTCTGTATCCATTAAACACTAATTTCCCATTTCCCTTTCATCTCAGCCCCTGGCAACCACCATTCTTTCTGTCCTTATGACTTTGACTACTCTAGGTACCTCATGTAAGTGGGCTCACACGGTACTTGTCCTTTCGTGACTGGCTTATTTCACTTAGCATTAATGTCAAGGTTCATCCAGTGTGGTAGTATGTCTCAGAATTTCCTTCCTTTTAAAGCTAAATAATATTCCATTGTGTACATACACCATATTTTGTTTATGCATTCATCTGACAGTGGACACTTCGGTTACCTCCACCTTCTGACTGTTATGAATAGTGCTGGTATAAACGTGGATCGTACAAGTATCTTTTCAAGTCCCTGCTTTCACTTCTTTGGGATATATACCCAGAAGTGGAATTGCTGGATCATATGGTAATTGTGTTTATTTTTTTGAGAGTTTGCCATACTCAGATGACCTTATTTTTCAAGTGTGTGGGGTCTACATGTTTTGGCAGTAGAGGGAGAGGGTGAATTTCTTTCTTGCTTCCGTAAACTCCCTATGACCATTAAGCACCATGATAGAAGCATGCGTTTGATAATTCAAAGGAGGGACAGATGTTTCAAAGCAGGATCACTGTATCAGGTTTTCATGTAGTAGCTGGTATACTCGTACTTTCCTGGGCAATAGCCAATAAATCATCTGCTCTTCTGTTTCCATTAAAAAAATTACAAAATGAAGAAGATAATGCATGCTTATCTTGCAAAATCTTCAAGTTTTTCAAAAAAGTGTTGTCAAAAAATTTATAACTATATAGTTGGAAAGTCAGAATATTTATATATTATAAAATTCCTCTCATATTTTAGAGTTCATTCCAGTGTTAATGATGTAATTTCCTTACTTATATTCTTGAATTTGAGAAGAATGTATTTTTATCAATGTAATTATGCAGTTAAAGGACATAGTAATAAAATTGGCTTATCTGCTAACTTAAAATTATATAGAACTTTAGAGCTACAGGTTGAGCCACTTTCATAACCATTAGTTGCTTATTAAAGACTTGAATGAGTCAAGAAATAGAATAAATTACACTGCTACACTGAACATAAAATAAAATCCAAATATATTTTTACTAAACTATTTTTTAATTATGAAATATTTTAGATTATGAAAAAGTGTCAAGAATAATATAATCAACTTTTGTGAACCCAACACCCAATTTAAGAGCTAAAGTATCACCCAATACAGTTGAGCTTTCTGGGTATTGTATACCCAAGATATTCCGTATTCTAAATTTGATGTTTATAATTCTTATACATTCACCTGTAGCTAAACAAAAGCTTTTAAACCCCATATAACAAACTATCTGCTGAATCATTTTTAACTGGAACTGAAATCAGGGAGTAAAATAAAAACCTGAGACATCTCACTTTTTGACATCAAGCAAAATAAAGGGTTTATCTTTGCTATTCTCTTACCTACCTTACTTCCCTGCCCAGTGCTACTCAAAAATTGCTTTTATTTTACCTAGACTTGTCTTCCCACTACTAAATTTGTTTACATTTCCAACATCAATATGTAATATCCATGTAACTGTTTTGGGAATTACACTTTTCTATCTGTCCTGTTAGAAAGAAAACTGCATTGGTCTATACTGGGTTGCTGCATTTGTCTTTTGCAGGATTAGCATGAGGGTGTTTTGGAGTCATATTTACTAGTGATATATACTAAAATAGGAAACATACTATAAGAGAAATATATTGCATGAGAAGATTCACCTTCAGCTAGACAAGATGAATCAATAGGCTAAAATCTAACAACATGGGGATCTGTAGAAAAAATAAGAAATCTTAGACTTTGTTTTAATAAATCCATTAAATACGTACATGAAGGGAAAGCCACCATTGAACAGCGCTACACGTTGGGACTTGAGGTTTTAGAGACCATAAAGTGAATCAGTGATACGTGGCTCTCAAAATAGCTAAAATAATAGGCTGCATTAAAGATAAAAAGTATCCAGAACAAGGGAAGTGGTACTGTTGTAGTGACATCACATCTATCACCTCTTGTAATTAGCTTAGGGCTATATAATAATAAATTGCAACTTACAGCAGAATTACCAGGATCATGGGAGAAATATGAAACCATATCATATGGAAAATGGTGAAGGCTCTGGTAATACTCAGTGCTGTTGATAACAGTTTAAAAGTTAACTAATTGAGGAGTTATACAGAATAAGGCTTAAATTTTGGCTCATTGTAAAACATGTTATAAATTCCATAACAAAAATGCAGCCTTGTAAGTTGTAAGTCTTCCTTTCTTAGTGCTAACACAGAACTGAATAGAGGTGTCAATGAAACTGAATAGAGGGTTGATGAAAATTCAAGGTAAAGGATGGGGCTGAATTATAGCCTCTAAGATCTTTTTCCAACTCTTAGCATCATATAGTTTTGTAAGGCTAATTCATACAGATATTAGTTAAGGAGATAGCTATGCCCCTTCAGGATCCTTCTAGTTTAATTGACAATAGTGACATAAACCTAAAAAATACCATTCTATGTTTAAAAAAAAAAAAGGATGGGGCAAGTCAAAAGAACACAGGAGTGGGCTTCCCTGGTGGTGCAGTGGTTGAGAGTCCATCTGCCGATGCAGGGGACACAGGTTCGTGCCCCAGTCTGGGAAGATCCCACATGCTGCGGAGCGGTTAGGCCCGTGAGTCATGGCCGCTGAGCCTGCACATCCGGAGCCTGTGCTCCACGATGGGAGAGGCCACAACAGTGAGAGGCCTGTGTACCGGAAAAAAAAAAAAAAAAAAAAAAAAAATTCCTACAACAGAGTGGGCCCTCAAATATCTACTGAATAAATATCTTTAAAACACTGAAGGGCAAAAGTAGGGAAAACAGCAGAAGACCTGTATTAGAGGCAGATTTCTATCTCTGAAGTCTGTGCAAAAAATATAAGCCTTTTGAAATAAACTTTAAAATGAAGAAAAACAAAAGAATATTTTTTAGCTACCTTAATTTTACAAATTCAGTTGCTTTAAAAAAAACTTGAAAAATTTAAGTGTAACTCGATGACTGACTTTGGAAAGCTTTTGCAATAACCTTACACCAAAGAAAAATTTATTAAAGTATAGATTACTGGTTATTTAAAAATACATGAGAAAAGACAAACATACAAAAGCATTATCATACAACTGATTTCTAAACTCAATACTTTTGAAATACAAAACAATGATCATTACCCTCAAAAGTCAGTTTGAAACAAATTGATTTTTAAGTTGGTATTATAATTCTTTTCACTCAATTTTGCTTACAAATGTTACTAGGTTTTTCAGTTTCGCCACATATACTTTTTTTGACATGTTTATTTCTCAAAGTAGAATACAGTTATTTCTTGCAATTAATGTCAGCAACTATAGAAAGCTTCTCTTAAGTCACAAAGATTCAGTATATACGGTTGCTGCTTTGGAAATAGTTACCATTCTGAGTTATCTATACTAAGACTCATGTATTGACAGGCAAAATGTTAATGGGCAAAGTATGGAGATTGAGAGCAGGATGACTAAGAAAAGATATCTTTTACTGCAGACCTGCTAAAAAAAGACTCCATTATTTACTCTGATAGTATTGCTAGAGAAGCAGTTTCTGCCAGATCACAGGTTGGCTATGTAGTTGTCCATTTTAAATTTCCATCGCTAAAGAATGGCAGACTTCAACAATTAGATTGCTCAACCAAATCAGCAGACCTTTAAGTTACCATATACTTTAATTACGAGAAATAAATTATTTTCTTAATTAGGTTAGCAGCCTTGTATCTGGAAAGGCAGCAAAACCCACTTTGTTCCAAAATTAGAAGGCCGACTCAGAGGCTGCTTCTAAGGTGCCTAACTATCTTCTATCATCCATCAGTCATGGACCTTCATGAACTCAGTAACTTAATAAATGTAAAAATGAACTCATCCATCAACACAATGTTGAGCCTGCAAAACCAAAAAAGTACATTCATAAGGTAGGAATTGGTTTGTATAAAACAAGAGGATATATATCCTCTTATATAACACAAAAGGAATATGCATGGTAATAAAAACAATCTATAATAAACTTGTAAAGAAATGATTCTGGTTTACATGTAACTCTGCTTAAACTGACCATGACTGAATGATTAAACATTTTCTTCTCTTAACATAATGCCCATTCATTATAAGCTAAGATGGACTTAGTTTCTTATAAATCTCTTATTTCCTTGGATTTATCTACTACACCTTTACTTTATAGCCATTTAACTTATAAGCTGGGCCTGCCCAGCCTGCCTCTGAAGCCTCTCTACAGAAGGATACCAGATGCATTAAACAAAGGCATCTTCTCATAAGAATCTGCACTTCAAAACAGCAATATGAAGAAGCAACAATTGGCTCTCCAATGTAGCTACCTCTCATTTCACATTATCACAGAAACAGTGCAGTTTAGTAACCACTCCTTCCTTACAGAAAACTCAGTAGCTGTAAAAATTTTTGTTGTTTCAAAACACATTTCAATACTTATTAATTCCAAAGATCCGAACACCATGTAGCTGTGGCATTTTGGGAATTAGCACACTCAGGAGAGAAGCTGTGTTTAAGATGAAGTGAGTTGGATCATACTTCGTATAGAAACTTGCCAGAAAATATCTGTAGAAATAAAAGTTAAGAATATATATATAACATCTAAAAGTGAAATTACTTACAATTTTTTAAATATTTAAAGGTAGGAAAAAGGCCACTGAAACATAAATACCTAAAAGCAGAACCATTTCTTTGAGCACTAAAACAAGAGCAAAAGTTTTAGTTTGGGGGCCTAAATTAATTTTATTTGGGATTTAAACATTTGTTTAATGGGGGCATATATGCATATTTTGCTTTTCTGCAATCGTGTTAAATGTATTTAATGCAAGACAGTTACTATAGTCTTTAAAGCAGAAGGCTTTCAAACTAGGGGTCATGTGCTTCCTGAAACTTCAGGTGTAGTTTTGTATCTATGTGTATATATCTGAAGAGAAAGTCCAGATTCAAAGCATCCATCATATTCTCAAACGGTTTTGTGACCCACCAAAAGGTTAAAAACTACTGCTGTAAAGTTGTGAAAAACAGGTGTTAGTGCATTAGTAGAGTTTAGCATCTCTGAAAGAAAACAAATACTTGACTGCCCTTTTGATGTTCTGATTTCTATACTGAAGTTAACAGGTATATAACCAGTATAACGGGAAACTTGAGAGACACTGTTGTAAAATTCCAGCTGTTTTGCTATAACTGAACGTATGTATATATATATTCAAAGACATCCAATATCCGAGAATTTGTTTTAAGAAGCCTAAGCCACCTTTAAGACCACAGATCATTGAGTCAGAATGCCTAGTTTGACCCAAGGGTACATCAAAATGAAGATACATCATGAGGCCACTAAAAGAGTATCCTAAAACATCATACCTTACTTGATGATAACTAAGAAGTTACTATGCACAAGGGTGTTTGTCTAATTAGTACTTTTAGAGTACACAGAAAAGTATTTTAATAGTGTTTCCTCTAAAGGAGTGATAAATATCTTCTGTAATATGGTTAGAAAAGAACAGCTGTTTTCCAAGTACAACTAAAAACATCAGAGAGCTGTACACATTATTTTGAGAACCATCTAAATTGAGAAATTCTATACTCTTCCACCTATTTCACAAACTATAGTCAGAAAATTCATTCTTGAGAATAAACCATATTCCTCAATCCTTACTTTAAATCCTGTCTTCCTGCTTTCATATACTTGAAGACTGTTCATACTTCCTTAACTGAACAATATAGGATACCATTTACATTCAGTAAGCTCATTTAATTTCCCATCATCATTACAGGTTTAATCTGTAATCTGATATGTTAGAAATAATAAATCTTCTTGGAATGGTTTCTCCTCCTCATAGCATATGTCTCCTTTATGTCTTTTAATAAAAACTGATTGTGTGTGTGGATCATATGAAAATTACATGACTCTTACAAAAACCTACACAACCCTCCAAGGGGATGCAAAACCCAGGTAGGAATCAGTGTGGTAGCATTTATCTGCCAAAGGGTATAGAGACCTGTATTAGAAGCTAGAAGTTTAGGGTTTAACCTGGGCTGTTGATTCCAACTAGCTACAAGATCTGGATGAAGATGATGCATTTGAATCTGTTTATCTAAAAACCTGGGATAATATTACTCATCCTGCCTACCTGACAAATGATCAAGTAAGAAAATGTAAATGCACTCTGAAAAATATCAATGCTACACAGATGGCTTTAATGCTGTTTCCTAAGTTATATAAGGAATTTAATCACAGAATATTTAAAATCATACCTGTTGGTCAAAAGTACACCTTAAGAAATATGGGTGTTGTACACAGGTACCTCTTAGTTAGGCTTTTAAGCGATAGCCTTTTAAGTGATAGCACCTTTTTTGTGATAGCTTCTATTGAAAATTCAGCATATGTCAGGCTCTTTACATGTGCAGCTGACCCTTGAACAATGAGGGTTTGAACTGCACAGGTCCACTTACAGATGGGTATTTTTCAATAGTAAATACCACAGTACTACATGATCCAGTTACTACACAATCTGCAGTTAGTTGAATCCGAGGATGTGGAAATGGGGATACAGAAGGCTGACTATGTAAGTTATACTTGGATTTTTAACTGCACAGAGGGCGGGTGCCTATAACCCCCACGTTGTTCAAGGGTTAACTGTCTTATAATGCAATCCTCAACATTTTATAGATGAGGAAACTAAGCCTTTCAATAATATGGCCAAAAGTCACATAGCTAGAGAGTAGTAGAGCTAAAATACAAATTTAGGGCTGTTTGAATAACCATTATTCTTGTTATTGCATTAATCTTTGTTAGGCCATACAAATAATTTTTCTTTTGACATGAATTTTATGTGGGACTAAAACAATTAAAAACTTAAAAAATTTCCTCCCAAGTGCTATAAATATAAGGAAAAAGAAATCTACCACTTTATGATTACTTTATTCTTTTCATTTGAAAATGTCTTCCCTAACTTAAATACCTGTCTAAAACCTACCCTAAGTCCTAGTTTAAGGAATTCTAATGCCTCCAAGAAGTCTTTCCAGCTGCTGCAGACTGCACTGATTCTATAATGGATATATAAATCTATGTCTATATCTATATATAGAGAAAGATATATATCTATATATATGTATCTCCTTTGTGCTATCGAGTGTTTGATTAGGATATATGCGAAACATCCATTATATGAAAGCAACTGAGTGTGGAATTCAAAGCAATCTATGTACTTACAAATTCTTTGCAGAAATAAACATAATAATAGAGAAATAATACAAAGTGGCAATAAATAAGGGATATGTAACAACTGCTATGGATTTCAAAGCAGAGCATTATCATTGAAGGCTGGTTGCTAAGGAAAAGACCTCACTGGTAAGGTCACAATTTAAATCTTGAAAGAAAAATAGGACAGATAAGAAAGGAGAAGGCATTTCAGGTAGGAAAATGACTTGAACAAAGGCATAGAAATAGGACTATACATGAAGTATTTAAGAAATGCTGCTTAGAAGAGTGTGACCAGGTAGGAGTTGGGTGAGGGTAAAATAGTCACAAAAAGGAAAAATGAGGTAGGAACTATTTTGTGGAGGACCCTGAATATCAGGTAATAGGAGGAAATTACATGCCATATATAAGGTTAGATGCTTTACAGATAGGTATTATCTCATTTATTTCTTACAGCATCAGATTGAGTTAGGTACCATTGGCTAGAATTTTATTTATGAGCAAACCAAGCAGGCTGAGTGATAGGTACAGGATTCAACCCGGGTCTGTCCTACAATGAAAGCCTAACCTCTCTTTTCTCTAAACCACACTGTCTCTCCCAAGGAGTCTGAACATCCAAATGTGGCAGGTGGTCAATGAAATTCATCTGAAATCATCCAAATCCTTGTTTATGGAGATTAATCTGATAGTAGAATACAGAACAAGACTATGTGTTTAGTATTGTTTAGCAAGCAGCTTAAAGACATGAACTAGAATATATTTAACTTGTATTCTAGAATGTCTTTTCATACTGATAAACATGTAAGGTTGTCTCCATATATATTTGACTGAAGTGAAAACTGGTTTATTACCAGCTTGTTAAAAATTTTGCTTGTATTTTATAATCTCTATGAAGTAGCAATTTACTGATATAGGTTACCAACAAAATATTCTGTTTCTATTTCAAATTTAATCTAATAAAAGGATGGCTTCCTCTCATCCAATCCTCCTCATACCTGAAAATTTCCACCACTTACAGAATTATTGGAGAAATTGTGAAAAACTTCCGTGAAGATGTAAACTGTACTCCATAGTCCAGTTGTTCCCAATGAGTTAGGAGCCTCGCTTTACCCTGGTCAGGAGTTTCAAATGGTGTTCCTTTTACTGCATGCAAAAATACATACATCCCCTGGAAAACAAGCAAGGGGGTATATAATAAATATCAAATACAAAATTAGTATTTGCCAGTTAGCATTAAGACAGTTGCAGACTGTGACAGAGAGCGTGATTAACTTGACAGCTCAAGTTATAAGATTTCATATTGTGAAAGACTGGCCAATTTCTTCAGAGTAAAACAAAACTTCCAGGGGCTTACATGCAAATATTATTTGCTGAAAACCACTCTAAGTCAACTAAAAGTAACCTGTTTTCATCTCCTATTAAATTGAAAAGAAACGAAAAGTACCATCAGGGTAGCTCTGCATCATTACATTTAGATTTTCTAACACATTTCCTGTTGGGAGATAGAATTACCTTTTCTCCAATGTGCAGGAAAGTTTAGAGTGTCATATTAGTAAATCTGATGATACTTATAAAATGATAAAAACATACAAGTTGGAAAATAATAATAAACAATCTCTGTATCGGGGAAAATTGTTTTGAAAATATTTAATATTAGGACTGTTTTTGTCTCAATAGTTCTTTTCCAAAGCAACAAAGATGGTTTGATGTAGTAAGTATAATGTTCAACACAATTTACTTTTAAAATCACCACTGTACCTCAATAGTGTCTTTTGAAGTTATTTTTTAAAAATCAAAGTAAAAAACATTACTAAAAGCCATTCTGTCCAGCGATATGTTTAAGCATCTAATTTTGTGGTTAATTAGGGGAAAAAAACCAATGTATACTAGATGTGGTTTACTTGAGATGCCCATTTAGATTGATAGTTAATGCTTCATTGCAGGATCACTGTCTGAGGCACTGGTAACAGAATAAAGCCTATATATGGTCATGAAATAGCTTTACTTATTAAAGTCATGATGTGATATCATTTGTTTTACTTCAACTTTTAATAAATATATGGAAAAAAATAGAAATATTAGTGATTTGAAATTTTACATTATTCTACTAGGTTAAGAGAGCCCTTCTTTTCAAAGTTTAGTCTGTCTGCTTCCTAGTTATTCCATTAGGCAATTTAAAAGTTGTTTACTTACAGTAACACTTAAGCAACAGAGGAATGGATTCATGTTCAATTGGATATAACTCTACAAACATTTAATAAGTGGCTAATGTACAGGACACAGGACCTATATGCATATATGAAATTGAACAAGACATGTCCAATGCCTTGAAAAAGTTCAATCTTCTAAGAGATGGTAAGAAAAAAAAAAAGATATGCATAAACAACTACAATGTAGGGCAGAAATTACTATCAAAGGTACAATCAAAGTACTCAGGAAATGCAGAGGAGAGAAAGGTTCCTTGTTGCTGAGGCTAAAGCCTTGATGGTTCCTTGTCACCTACCTCAGTCTTGAAGGTTCAGCTCAAATGATAACTCCTTAGTGAAGCCCTTCTCATTAGCAATAATTAACCTGTTGCCTATGTACATATATAGAATTTTATTGAAAATACTTTTACTATAGCACAACATATTGTCTTAAAGTTGTTTACATAATGTTTGTTTTCCCATTAGCCTGACTACCTCAGGAACAAGGGCTCATACAAAGCAAGTATTAGATATTAAACCAAGATGACATTAAGCCAAGGAATGTTTATTCTGTAAGCACAAGAAACCATTTTCACATGGGTTTTAAAAGAGACTATGAAACAGAAATTGTATGCTTTCAAATTCTCAGGAGAATGTGACCCAAAAAAGTTAAGAATCTCTACTCTAGACCATACATGTGTTAGAATTATCAAAGAGAAAGAAGAACAGTCCTCTAATTATTTACTTCAAACCACATACACTCACCAGTGTTCAGAATATAGTATTCAAATAGTTTATGTATTCTTTTTAATGATTAAGAATAAAATCTTATCTAACCATTTATCTTCTACTCCACTTTTATTTTTAATAGTTTTTCTATAAAATTTTAGTGATGGATGATTTATACCCACATTAAAAGAATTAGGGAAAAAAGTATATATAGCTCATAGTTAGCCCTTAACAAATATTTACTGACTCAAAATGAAGAGAATTCTCTTTCATTTTAAAAGCTAGGATAAGAATTTTGTGAAGTATTAAAACTTCTAAGAGTGAACTGTAGCACTGAGTAAAAACAATTGCTGTAGGTTTCTACTATATGGTTCAGAAAGACAGAGACCATGTTTTTTCTTTTTTCCCATATTTGGTCTATTTTCCCATGTTTAAAAGCATGCAGTATGTATTTCACATTTTTAATTGGTTTAATGTAGGCTAACTTCAAAAGAAATTTACATTTGGCATCATGTAATTGCCACATCTATGGCTGGTTAGTCAGGTTTTTAGTGGAGGACTAAGAAGTCAGAAGTTTGCTTCCCTACTTGTTCTCATTACCTGTCCTTTGTCCATGGCCATATACTGTGCCTCAGTCTCAGTCAACTAACTGAAAACATGAAGGGAGGAGATGACTTCTAAAGTACATTTAATACATGTGCCACTGGAGAAGGGAAAATTATGTGAGAACAGACTAATTTATTCAGCAAACATTTAAATAGGTCTTTAGAGATAAATTAAAAAACAAAAGAAAGATAAACTGCTAATTATAAAAGGATAATAAATTCATGAAAAAAATGCAGCATGGGACTTTTGTAGCTTCCTAGAAGAGGTGACACTTGAGTAGTTTTCCTGGAGAAACAGGAATTAGCCAGGCAGAGTAGGAAGGAGGAAGAGGTATTAAAATAGTGGAAGAAGAGCCTAAGCCAAAGCAAAAAGGTGAGAGAAGACGATTTTTATTATTGTAGAGCACAGCTTGTGTTTGGAGAGATGTTAAGGTTGGGTCTCTTTCTTGCCTCTGTAGTATTATCAACTGGTCTTGTATGCCACACAAAGAACTTGGCATTTTACTATGCATGTAACAAGGAATCACTGAAGGACTTAAGAGTGTGACCTGAACAAACATGAATTTCAAAAATATCACCCTGCCAAATTGGAAGGAAGGAAAGTAGAGTAGAGAAGCGTCAAAGAGACCACTTGATCTACTGGTGTAATCTACCTGAGGGGAAAGAAGAGCATGAAATTATAGCAATGCCCATAAGGATCAAGTTGAAGACAGTAAAGCAGTAGAATAGACAAGGCTTTGACTAAATGGATGTGGAATATAAAGGAAAAAGAGTTACCCTAAGTCTAGGGTGACTATATAGTTTGCCATGGGTGGTCCTGATTTACACTTACTCTCTTGGAGTAGTTATTACTAGAGCTCTCTTTTACTCTCAAAACAGTCTCAGTTTGGATAATACATTATATTAATCACTTTACCTCTGACATTCAGCTGTGTGGCTTGGCTTACTGGGCAGATAGTGGTACCTTTAGATTAGATTAGGAACAAAATCCAGGAACAGATTGTGGTGGGTGGTAAGGGATATATCAGGAATGAATTCAATTTATACTTGTTTGGTTTAAGGTGCAAGGTGATCTTGCAATATTAATATGGTCATCATCATTTAACAGGTAGAAACTGAAAATACAGATAGATGAAGTAACCTAGATAAAATATATATCATAAGAAGAGATGAAGAAAAGAACCTTCAGGGCTTCTCTGGTGGTGCAGTGGTTGAGAGTCTGTCTGCCGACGCAGGGGATGCGGGTTCGTGCCGTGGTCCGGGAAGATCCCACATGCCACGGAGCGGCTAGGCCCGTGAGCCATGGCTGCTGAGCCTGCGCTTCCGGAGCCTGTGCTCCGCAACGGGAGAGGCCACAACAGTGAGAGGCCCGCGTACCGCAAAAAAAAAAAAAAAAAAAAAAAAAAAAGAACCTTGACAACAGCAATATTTAAGAGAGGAAAAGAGAAAACTGTGCAAGAGGAAATAGTAAAGGAAAGATCAGAAATATATCTAGGAGAAAGCAATCCCATGGAAGCCAAAGGAAAAGAATTCCAATAAAAGGGATATGATTAGTGTCAAATATTTCAGAGAAGTTACTATTTAAAAACTGTGTTTTTAAACACTTCCTTCCAAAGTCTATCACATAAAATGGACTAAAGGGACATTCACTGATCTCTACCACATCATCTTTGTCATCCTCCAGTCAACTTCAAATGCTTTCCAGAAGATATAAATAATATCAATTTTTAAAAAACCTATTGCTCCTACATTTTTCTGTCTTAAAGTTCTAAGCTCTTCATTTTGGTTAGATCTTTAAACAAATATATAGTTAATCTGGATTCAATTAAAAGTCTCAACCAGATTTCTCCCCTTTCATTCTACTTTAATAGGCTGTTAAAGACAAGAAAAGTCACTATCACGTTTTGTTTTGTTTTGTTTTTAAACAGGCAATTTCCAGGACTGCATAATATGGTCAGTAGAGTCAATCTAACCTCTGGTACTTTGTAGAGCTATCATATAATACAAAAGAGCAATAGTCAACAGGAAGAAGCTAAGGCACCATAAGTTTCTGAATCATATAAGATATGATTAAGCTCAAAATTTTGGTACTGAAATAGAAAAGTATATATATACAATTTAGAAAGGATTTAAACCAAAGATGTTCATTAGACTCCAGTTAACCAAAAAACATAATTACTTCCTCTGATACATTTTGGTTAATCAATATATTATAGTGGCCTGAATTACAGTGTCTTATAATTTTTGCTAAAATGCCCTACTTTTTTTCAGATTTCACAAAACCAACAGGAGAAAAAAATGTCTTACTTACAAAAAGGGTCCAATGTTTAAATATAAAGTGATAGGAAAAACATAATCTTATTCCAGGTAAGAATTCTTCAAAATTGTCATATATACTAAAAATCACTGAACTGTACACTTTAAATAGGTGAATTTTATATCTCAATCAAACTGTTTAAAAAAACTGAGTCATGTGTTTTTCTTCTTTGTAACGTAAAACTTTAAGCTTTTTAAAAAACTGTGTTTAAATACACTAACATAACATGGACCATTTAGCCACTCTTAAGTGTACAGTTCAATAGTATTCGGTGCATTCACGATGTTACGCAACCATCACCACCATCCATCTCCACAACTCTTTTCATCTTGCAAAACAGTACCTTCCCATTCCTGCCTCGCCCAGTCTCTCTGTAAAATCATTAAACCTTAAGCATTCAGTATAAGGTGAAATTCTTACCAGATTATGTATAACATTTGTTAAGGTCCAGGCAACAGGAACACTGAAGAAGGGAATACTGAGTAAAACGATATGAAGCAAGCCAACTCCCAAAGCATATGTCAGCCACATACCCCGGCTGTTCATTACACGGGTATTTGGATTCACCTCACTGTGGGCAACTCCAACATTCATGTTTGCGCTGTAGGAAAGCAATGGGATGAATCAACACTGATATAACTGGAAATCTAAATATTCCTAATTCTGACATGACAAAATAAGTGTTACTGGGATTATTTTTTTACCTCATCACTCTGAAATAGAACAAACAGACCCTCCAAAATATGCTACTTGCAGATGCTGACGAGGGCAGTAAATAATTCTTAACATCTAACTCCCCAGTAAGACAAGCATGCTTCTTGTTGAAAAAATAAACAGTTAAAATGCCTTTCCTAAAGCTTGTCTTCAAGCATGTTTGTTTTACTAAAACGCAAACTGAAAGAGAAAACCTACATTTTCTTAAGAGTGTAAAGTGAAAACTCAGGAGGTAAATTTACCAACAGAATAATATATTAAAAAGCAAAGCTGACCTAACCAGTCTGTTCTGAGTAGCCAGACTTACATTTAATGTAGTGTTGTGTCCATAAAGAGTGGTCAGAGTTCAAATCACTCCTGCGAGGAACATAATGAGGTGGAAATTTTACATGGTCAAGGGATAAGGTTTGTTTCTCAACCTAGTGATACAATTAGGTTTAAACAAGGAGTCTTTCTTCTGCGTATTTTAACTCTAGTCACCTTCCCTAAAACTTTGGTTTTCTCTCATTCTTTCCTTCCTTCTTCCCCTCCTTCTCTTCTTCCTTTCTTTCTGAGATTGGGGGTGGGGGCAGCAGAGCTACATTATATTTCGAACAGCTCTGATTTAAAAATATATAAACCCTTTCTATTACAGAGTTGGCCCTGAGAGAGGAATTTCTCCGAACCCCGTCCATCAAGTGTTTCGGAGTACAATGGCCCTTCTCCCTCCTCTCCCTGCAAAAATCTGTAGGCTTACGGTGATGAAAGTTGGCTGCACTGAAACAAAGCAAAAGCCTCAGATTTAAATGTGTAAAAAGTTCCTCCAATCCAAACATCCACCGTGCATGTTACATTCTTTTTATACGCTATAAGTTATACTTAGAACGTGCCTCCACTCAAGATGCCTTTCCCATTTTCGACAGGATAGAAAAAAAAAAAGCTCGAAAGTAGGCTTAAAATTTACATCTGAGCTGGAAGGCAAAGACTGACTATCCCAGGCCAGAAAACCCTTCCACGGAGTCTGCCACGCCACTTCAGGACTGGCAAACAATGACTTCAGAGAGCGAAGAGCCTCTCGGCTCTGCCCTCGCGATGCCGGGCGACCCACAGAGACGCCCCCTCCCCCCCGCTACCATCACCGGCAGCCTTCCCAGGCGGCCGGAGCTCCCAGCTACTGGAAGCTCAGCAAAAGCCGCCGCTGCTACGGCCACAGTGCCCCCCGCCCCGCCCCTTTCCTCTCGGAGCTGCACATCCCGTCAGGGCCAGGACGCGACGACGAGGATTTGGGGGGCAAGCCTTGGGGGCCACTTGGCCCGCACGTCCTGACAGGGCGCCGCGGACGGAGCAGGAGTCCACTCTTTCCCCTCAAGCCGACCCGGGCCCGCCAGCAGCTCCCCACTGCACGGGCAGCAGCACAGTCCCGGCGGCCCTTCGTGCCCACTCACCCGCCGCCCCACTCCCGGCGGCTGGCTCGGAGCACTATCAGCTCCGCTGTGGCTGCAGTGCCGACGGCTGCGCCTTCTCAGGCAGAACGCGAGTGGTCAGCCCCAGCGCGGCGCGGCGTGGCGCAGCTTGCGGAAGCTTTCAGGGCGGAACGCGCTGCCAGGGCATTGGCTGAGGACGGCGCCAATCACACGTTCGCCGGGCAGGGAGGGATTAAGGGCGGTGTGCTCGGTGCCTGCCCCGCCCCGCGTACGTTGTGGGTGAGTAGGGGATCCGCCAGGCCGGGCCTGGGCTCCGGGTGGGACGCTGGCTGGTCTGCTAGTGGATTGTTGTTGCCCACCTCGCGCGAGCAAGAAGGTAGTGTCGTGTGGCTAACGGGTATTCATTCTTATATCGTAAGCTCGAGAGCCTCCTCCCCTCCACTTGTCCCGGTCTGGGCGGGAGCGCCGGCGGCCGCAGTGGGCGCCCCTCCCCCGCTCCCCTCGCGGGGCGGGAAGCGGACGAAGCCCGGCTAGCGAGCGCGCACACCTGGAGAGCGGTCTCCCAGCAGGTGTGGGCTGCTTAATGTCTGATTTGGACTTTCCTGACTAAATGGTGTTTAGGCCTTTGTTGCAGCCCATTCCTCAGATCCTTCTGGGTGCAGATCTTAAAGTTGTTGTTTGCCAGGAAGAAACTTTAACCCCTGACGGCCGTAACTCAGCCTGTCTAGAGTGTGAGTGAGGGGTTTTATAATATTGTAGGTTGTGGCATCGTACAAGTGGCGGAAGCAAACTTTTCGGTTAACCATGATTTTTACTGGTGTCATTCTGGGTCTGTCTACACGCTGAAGACAGGTACTTGTGTTATATGCTGAGGAAATGTGGGGTTTTTTTATTCATATTGCTGAAATAACTTACAATGGCTTTTCAAAATTGGTGTAAGAGAATGTTGACTGTATATACACATATATGTGTACATATATTGCGTTTCTAATGGCCTTATAAAACCAATTAGGTTAGATTTATTACGTTTTTTAAAAAAATAATTATTTCATTGTGTGCTTCCTAAAGTTTATGAGTTCTCTGATCTTTACTTCTTTTTTAGGTACACTGTTAGCCTTAACTGAATTTCCTGATCATCAGCACTCTTTCAGTAGTGTTTGATTTACCTCTCAGCAAATATAGAAGACTGATTCCTGGCATTCTTAGACATTCTTTGCTGTGAGTCGTAAGCCTGATATCAACCCTTCCACTTTTCAAAAGATGCCATTTGGTACACATACGGTGGAATGCTTGTTATGTTCCAGAGGTTGTGCTAGGGATATGAGATTAATATATCCTCAGAGAACTCTCAGCCAGGAGGAAGGGACAGAAATCCAATACTTAGAATAATCTGTGATGAGTTTGGGGTTAGAAATAAGGAAAAGGTGCTCTGGGAGTACAGAGGAAGGACTGCCTAATCTGTTGGGGCAGGGGTTGGAGCTGGTAAGAAAGGCTTCCTCGAGGAGGTGATACTTGAACTAAATCTAGAAGGATGGTGAGAAGTCATCAGTAGAGAAAGGGAACCTTATGAGCCAAGGAAGGAGTCACTGCCATCACATTAAGAGAGACAAGTTGCATAGTATGACTGGCCCAGTGTGCATTTGGAGAAGAGTGGGATGAGATTAGAAAGACAGAGGTTCAATTGTAAGGAGTTTGGATTTAACATAGTTAGTAATTGGAAATATTTATAAAATTTTAAGTAGGATAGCAACATGATTAAATGTAAATTATAGGAAGAATCCTGTAGGTGGTTGAGATTCCAGGCAAGCTGTCAATTAGCTGGTTATTGCAATAGGTCAGGGGAAAATTGTTGAAGGGCTGAACAGAGGCAGTAGCCATAGGGATAGAGAGGAAAGAACTAGTTTGAGAAATATTTAGGTAGTAAGAGAGGGAGGAGTGGGTGGCAGGATATAGAGAGTGAGGAGAATTTCAAGGATGACTCAAGGTTTCTAATTTTGCTTTGTGAGACTGGATGAGCATAGCCTTTGGAGTCAAACATGACAAAATATGCAGGTGTGCATCTGTCACTTAATAGTTGTGTGATCTTGGAACAAGCGATCAAGCTTTTAAATCCTGTTTGTGATAGAGGAATGACACTATACATAAGCTTGTTGTGAGGATTAACTGGAATAATTATATATATTTAAGTAACTTATGTTAGCTCTTATTTTTATTATCAAATAAGTATAGCAAGAAAGACAATTAGAGAAAGATCTGATCTCTTTGGGACATGTTGAGTTTAGGGTGCCTTTCGGTCATCTAAATGATGATATTTAGAAAGTAGTTGGAAATAAGGCCCTGGATTCTAGAAAAAAAGCCTGGTTAGGAGATACAAGTGATGAAGGGGATGATATGGAGTCCAGTTAAAATAGAATACATAAAGGGAAGGAGTTAAGGCAATGGTGACTTGATGGGAAGGAGGTCACTTTTCCTAATGTTTTACCTTGGCATGAGGTAGGTGCCGATGAAATTATTTTTCGTGGCCACTTCATTAATAATTATGAAGTACTCACCTTGAGTGAAGTACTCTGATTACTCTGTGTTGCATCCAGAAGTATATAATTCCGTGCGTTTAGAGGTTGTATAGGTCAGGACAGGGGTGTGATAAGCAAGCCAAGTTCTTTCGGAATGGGAGGAAAGGGTCATTCCTG
This sequence comes from Phocoena phocoena, assembly GCF_963924675.1. NCBI lineage: Eukaryota > Metazoa > Chordata > Mammalia > Artiodactyla > Phocoenidae > Phocoena > Phocoena phocoena. Next base: position 70,799,111 of record NC_089225.1, read on the forward strand.
GTTGGGTGATCAGAAAGGACCATGTTACAAATGATATTGAAACCGGGTCTAGAATGATAGATAGTATTGCATTAGGAGAAAGTGGAGGTGCAAATAGGGCGGGATTGCTGGCAAAGGAAGATTGAAGTTTTTGACTTGGTCACTAAGAACAGTGAGTTATTAAGAGAAATAGCAAAGTTAAGTGGGAGGTATGGAGGGCGGAACAAGAAGATAAGTTCTATTTTATAAACATTTTGAGGTAGTAGTGACACTGATTGTAAGAAATGCCTGTCTTAACTCGGGAAGAGAGAGATCACTGTTGAGATGTAGATTTAGATGTTATTCTATAACATCTAAGGTTATAGGGTTTTGGGTATATAAGAAGAGGGGAGAGGAATTAGGGAATGCCCATTTTTCTGGGAAGAGAGTGAAGAAAACACGAAGAGATCCAAGAGGTATTGATGGATGGTATAATCCTTGAGAATAGGCAGTATCATCAATGTCACATCAATGTCACATCAATGTCACATGCTTCAGGGATAGGAATGTGAATCCTGAGAAAAGGATTTGATGATTTAAGATCTCATTGGTGAACTTGAAGAAAGCAAAATCCTAACAGTGGTTGTGTAAGCTATTTTGCAAGGGTTTTGGAAGTGAGTTGGTGATAGGGAATTGGTGATGGTGAATACAGGTTACTTATTCAAGTTTGGCTTCATAAAGAAGATAATCATAGAGTTAATAAGGTTGAGGGAAGAATTTTTTGTTTTTGTTTTCAAGACCAAGAGGCCTGGAGGAGGGATGGGACTAGATAAAGAAACTAGGTGGAAGTGTTAGTTTAGAAGAAAGACATTGGTCTGAGACTGAGTAAAGAAGAACATGGGTAGAGGTGGAGACATTTTAAGAAACCAGAGGACACAGTATGGTGGAGGAGGTAAAGTGTGTGAAGATAGAGTTGATGCTGTGGTCTGCCTTGATCTCAGTAAACTAGAAGAGGGGGTAGGTTGGGATGAAATTAGGGACTTGCTGGGGAGAAATAGAAGATTTTGGAAGAGAGGTTATAGAGAATGAGACAAAGATGATGAGATTAATAAAGAGATTAATTAATCTCTGCAGAAGGAGGGAAGGTTGAGGTGAGGTTAGGTTTACACGCCAAAGCTTGCTTGATAAATGTTTTTCTTAGATCCCTGGGACTCTCAAACTAAGGAAGAAGACTTCTTAAACCCAAGCCTAACCTGATACCAAGCACTGGGTTAGCTCCTGTGGGGCTAGAGTTAGAAGTGTGTTGGGGGGTGTGGTATTCATGTAGTTTGGAGGAACTCAATTTAGTCCAGAGATCCTGGGATTTTTTAGCATGTATATGCCAAGCACTATAATACGTTGTATACATTATCTTATTTACTTCTCACCACAACCATATGATATCATTATTATCTCTATTTTAGGTTAGGTGATTGAGTTTTAGAGTTTAATTTTAACTTCCTCAACATTATATAGCTATTAGTGTATAATAATAATTAGTGGCATATTTTTCCATCGTGTTAATCAGCTTTGCCTTGTACAAAGCAAAATATAGTTATGAATTGTGAACAGTTAACACCATTCAGAACTCAGTATATTGACTTCTTCCCAGAAATGCATCCCTTAAAGTTTTATGTAATCATTGTAATGGCTAAACTCCATTTCTTGCTCAGTTACTTATTCTTAAACTTTATGTGACTCTGCTTGTTTTATGTCTTAAGTTGCCTGAGAAAGAATCCTAAACAGAAACCTTTTTATTTGGTTTGGTTTGTCTTTGGCATTGTTGTTTCGTTTGGATCTAGATTCCATAGGGTCAGATCATCATGTGAGCATGTAACTAGTCATGGTAAATTAAGGAAGTACCTAGGGCTCCTCCCCCTCCCCCCACCTTTTTATTGTCAAATAAAATCATGACTAGAGGAATTGCATGCTGTCAAGCTAGTATTTTTTATTTGCCTGAAATCTTTTCTGAGTTAGGCATTAAGGTAGTTGCAAACCCCACTCCCTGCAAATTTTACATACGTGATTTCCATATGAAATTTTTTTGTTTCTTTGTTTGAAAAGGTTTCAGACAAAGGGTTTCATGGCTAAACTAATTACTGGCAGAGAGATTTTGGATGTACAAGTTGGATCGGCATGTAAAGGACCTTGAATGCCAGCATATGGTTTGAGCTTTATCATAATTTGGCTTTGGGGAGCCACATGACTAGAAAGATGTTTTAGACACAGTAGTGCATAGGATAGTAATCTGATATGATGTGTCTGAGTATGACTAGTTTAGATTAAGAGTAATTCTAGAGTCTGGATTTCCTAACTCTAAAAGAGCTCAATAATTGAAAGAGATATTGTAATTCATCAAAATGTGTAGATGACTAATGATGTTCAAGTGCAACTGCCATTAAGGCACATGACTGACATTATCTGCATAACAGTTGACAGCACCATCTGGTGATTCCTAGCCAGACACATATATTACACTTATTGCACAATTATTCTTATCATTCTTTAATTAGTAACATAGTGTGATTTACCAACAAATTTCTCTGTGCCTTAGTCTTATAATATGGAGATGATAATGGCATCTATTTTAAAGGGTATTCGTAAGAAATAAATGATTTAATACTGTATGTGCTCAACAGTAGACCCTGACATACAGTGAGGCTCAATAAATATGCGTTGCTATTATTGCTGCTGTTGTTGCTATCCGTTCTGTTAGGAATGTTTAACAATTTTTATTTTTACAACTTATATTTTATTTTCTAGCTACTCTGCTAAAAGCTAGAATGAAACAGCTGCCGGCAGCAACAATTCGCCTCCTTTCCAGTTCTCAAATAATCACTTCAGTGGTCAGTGTCGTAAAAGAGCTCATAGAAAACTCCTTGGATGCTGGTGCCACAAGCATAGATGTTAAACTGGTGAGTGTCCCTGAGATGCTGCCAAGTACTTTGAAAGCAAAAAAGGGTTGGACAGATGTTTTCTCCTTACAATTATTACCTTTCTTTTCTTTATATAACAGTAAATTATTCTTAGGACATTGAACCCCTTTTCCTGTTTAAGAGTAAATTCTTAAAAATAAGTTTTAATTTAGATCAGTGTTACAGTAACATTAAAGGAAATTATAAAGGAGAGCTTATTCTAAAGGACTCTATCATAAAACATGAAATTAGTTTGTCCGTATTTTCTAATACTTATCCTTGGTTATTTGTGTTTACTTGTTTTATAGATTCTCATTTGCATTTTGTTTTTTCTACCTAATCTTATTTCAGAACTGTGTCCCTTGTTGCTTCATAGTTTTCACATTTTTAAATTTAAGTGCTACATATTAAATCATTTGAGTTAATAATGACTTATGACTCTTATTATGATTTATTACAATTAGTCTTCAGGTCTACCTCCCCTGTTATAAGTTACTAGCTCATGGAGGTAAGGTCTATATTTTTTTGTGTCCTCTATACCTGTCCAGTATCTGGTACATAAATGGTAAATAAATTTGAGCGAACGTAAGAATACATTTTTTTGTAATCTCCTAATTATCAGATATTCATATTATTTCTGGTATTATGGCATTAGAAAGACTACTGATATGAATATCTTTGTAGGAAAGAGACCTTCCCATTTCATATACATATATTATATATATGTTACCCATTTGCTCCTTGTAAAAGCTCTATGAATTAGCTACTGCTATACTCATTTTATAAATAATTGAGGTTCTGAGAACTTTCCCAAAGTCATGTAAGTAGTAAGTACTGGAGCTGAGATTGCAATCCAGGTCTTTATGACTCTAAAACTCATTCAGGATCTTTCCTCTATGCCAGTGGTTTTCATAACATTTGGGTGCATCAGTAATTTTAGGGAGTCTGTTAAAACAGTTATTGGGCCGCAGAATTTCAGATTCTAGGTAGGGCCCCAACTTTGTGTTTCTAACAAGTTTCTGGTTGATGCTGAGAACCGCTGTTCTATAGTCTATCAAACCACTACTTTGGTTTTAAATAATATAGTAAAAGCTTTATAAACACGAAAAAATTAAATTAAACCGAAAGAAAGACATTTTCTTTTTCTTAGACATTTTATGTAGTCAGTTCAGTCTGATTAGAATACAGTTGATAATACTTAAATAGGATTATATAATTATATCTGACAAATTTAACTTAAGAATCTTAGGCAGGCAAACATATGTCTTATTCTCAAAGTTCTTGGAAGAAAAACATAGTTTTTAGAAATCGTTTTACAGAGCCAACAGAAGTCCTCTTTAAAAAGTAAATTAAAGTACACATTTTTATCCTGCTGCATATTTAAGTCTCTTGACATTTGCCAGTTCCTGCTTTGTAGAATTTTAGAATAAACAAGTCTGTTGCTTTACATAATAAGATCTGTTTTATTATAGTTTAACACAGTAATAACTGTTCTGACTAGGAATGTTTTTGTAATTAGTAAATTAAACATGTAGATATTATTTTAAACATTTAAACAGATCTTTGTGTTATTTTACTCAAGTGCCTGCAGTTCTTATTTATATTGAAAGATTTGCATTTCTATAATTATTTTTCTATAAAATGAAGCAGACAAGCTATTCCCAGAAAGATAATGTTTAGATCGAGGGAGAGATAAGAAACTAAATCTTAGGTGTCTCCCCCCAACACCTTTTATTTCTAATTTATCTAAAAAGTAGTGACACAGTATATAATTCTAGGTTATTAAAAAGTATTATTTTTAAATAGCAGAGTCATTATAATTGTAGGAAGATTTTTTTCCCTTTATAACATGCATTTAAGGCCATACACATAAACTTTGTGAAGTAAAGCTTATGATAGAAGCTTGCTACCAAATTTAGAATATGGTATTCATAGAAAGTGTGATCACTCTAGGAATTTAGGCTTTGTATTTGTTATGTATGCATATTTTTAGTATTAAATTACCAGTATTAAGCTATGATTTGTTTTTTTCCCTCCATTTTCAAATTAAAAACTCTGAGATTGCCAGTTAGCTATATTTTCTCAGCAGTCTGTTAGGTGACTATTTGCAGAAAGAAAATTAGAAAGCTATAATGTAGCAGATTTTTATTTATTTATGAAAGCAATAAGTAGTTCAGGGACAAAGTATTAAAAGTCAGATTGAATAATGATGATTGCTAGACTCTTGGTGGGTAGAACCAGCTGGTGTTTTTGTTTTTTTGGGTTTTTTTTTTGCGGTACGTGGGCCTCTCACTGTTGTGGCCTCTGCTGTTGCGGAGAACGGGCTCCGGACGCGCAGGCTCAACGGCCATGGCTCACGGGCCCAGCCGCTCTGCGGTATGTGGGATCCTCCCGGACCAGGACACGAACCCCTGCATCAGCAGGTGGACTCTCAACCACTGCGCCACCAGGGAAGCCCCCAGGTGGTGTTTTTGATGGTGATGGTAATCTGTTTTATTTGAGAGATTATATATACAAAAGTGTATATAACTTAGAAGAATATTTCTGGGCAAGTTTAAACATAAATTTAAACATATATACCTATCATACTGAAACAATTCTAGGGAACCTTGAAGATCATACTGATCTCCTTATTTTATAGTTGAATCTGAGTGCAAGGAAAATAAGGGACTTGCCCATAGTACCATAGCTAGGAATTGGTAGAATTAAGAATTTAAACTCTTACTTCTTAAATGTTAAGTTTCCATAAAAGATAGATAAATGACAAAACCATTTCACTTGTGTTACATTCTGTTTGTAAATGTGATAATAGTTTAATGTCTGTATATACTAAAAGTACTGTTTAACTTTCATAGGAGAACTATGGGTTTGATAAGATTGAGGTGCGAGACAATGGTGAGGGTATCAAGGCTGATGATGCACCCGTGATGGCAGTGAAGTACTATACCTCAAAAATAAGAGGTCATGAAGATCTTGAAAATTTGACAACTTACGGTTTTCGTGGAGAAGCCTTGGGGTCCATTTGTTGTGTAGCTGAGGTGAGGTAATTTGTATTGACTATTTTAGTGGTTTCATAATAACACAATATTAGAATTAAGAGACAACTTACCCAGAATTTGGCAGAGTTTTTTTTATTGCGTAAAATATACATTTTATTGTGTAAAATATACATAAAATTTACTATTTTTGTCATTTTTAAGTGTACAATTCAATGGTATTAAATACATTGACATTGTTGTGTAGGCATCACCACCATCCATCTCCAGAACTTTTTCATCATCCCGAACTGAAACTATGCCCATTAAACAATAAACCTCTATTCTCCTTTCCCCTGTCCACAGGTAACTGGTAAGTATTCTGCTTTCTGTCTCTATGAATTTGACTGTTCTAGGTATGTCTTATAATTGAAATCATACACTATTTGTCATTTTGGGTCTGGCCTATTTCACTCAGTGTAATGTTTTTAAGATTCATACATGTTGTAACATGTATTAGAATTTCATTCTTCTTAAGGCTGAATGATACTCTGTTGTATCCATTCATCTGTCAATGGACATTTGGGTTGTTTCCACTATTTGGCTCTTGTGAATAATGCTGCTGTGAATATTGGTGTACAGATGTCTGTTTGAGTCCTTGCTTCCACTTTTTTGGGTATATACCCAGAAGTGGAATAGCTGGACCAAATGGTCCAATAGTCCCCCCTTATCCATGGTTTTGCTTTCCATGGTTTCAGTTACCACAGTCAACCACTGTCGGAAAATATTAAGTGGAAAAATTCCACAAATAATTCATAAATTTTACATTGTGCACCATTCTGAGTAGCATGATGAAATTTTGTGCAGTTCTGCTCTGTCCTGCCTGGGACGTGTATCATCCCTTTGTCTTGCATATCCACGTATTATATACTACCAGCTGGTTAGTCACTTTCTAGCCATCTGGGTTATCATAGTGCTTGTGTTCAAAGGAACCCTTATTTTACTTAATAATGGCCCCAAAGTGCAAGAGCAGTGATGCCAGCAATTCAGGTATTCTCTTACTGTGCCTAATTTATAAATTAAACTTTGTCTTAGGTATGTATACATAGGAAAAAAACATAGTATATATAGGGTTTGATACTATCTGCAGTTTCAGGCATCCATTGGGGGTCTTGAAAAATGTCTCCCGCAGATAAAGGGGGACTACTATAATTCTGTTTAATTTTTTGAGGAATGGCAAAGAGTGTTTTTCAGTGGTAACATTAATAAGAGGAAAAAATGGTTTAGTGATCCACTGACTTGGAAAAGTATTAAAATTAAACAGGTATCTTAACTATAAGCACTTCTCAGAGCCTTTACTGTACTAAAGTGCATTGTGAATCTCTGAGGTTGGTGGTTTACAGTACAGACATTTCCTGCACTTACTTGTCTATGAAACTCTTTTATTGAGACACATATCACTGTTATTCTGTTGTGCTGTGGAATGCACTCTGGAAATACTACTCTAGTCAATACAGATAACTGGATTGTGCTCTAGAGATGTGCATTGACTTGAGCTAAACCCTAGCTAGAACTTTGCTCTCCTGATTGCTAGATGTTTTCAATTTCTATGAACCCTTAAGTTCAGTGCCTGACCCACTCCATTGCATAGTACCAATTATACGTCACTGCCTCTGCCCTAAGTTACATAACTAGTTTGTGGCAAAGCCCATCTAGAACCTTGATCTCTTCATTTCCATGTATCTCAGTTATGTTTGATCACTAGTTTCTTTGTGCTGTACTGTTATTCTGTGTGTGTTAGGCTCTGTTTTATAGTGTGATAGTATCTGTGTGCCAGTGAGTGACATGGTAATTGTGAGGATCTCTTTAGCTACCTAGGTTTGCCCAGTGGCTGTGTATCCTTTCTTTTGTGCTTAGGCTGGCAGACCCTGTTTGGGTGAGCGTGCACAGGTGCAGTAAAATGCTAGGACTTTATACGTATTGTCCCAGAAAAGTGGCAAGGACATGAGATATTGTTGCTATTTCTTTATCTATTTAGTAGCCTAGTCTCCCCGGCAATGATATATTCTTCAGGCTTATTTTGGTTTTCCCTTGGCCCTTTTGCCTTTAGAATGCTGGCAAAGTGTAGATTTTCTGTTTTCTGTGGAAAGGGCCCCAGCTAGGTATTCACTTACTCTTTACTTCGGGACTCTGTAAGCTGATGCCTATGTAAGAAAGAAGAATTGTGGGTTGGCGAAGAGGTAGAGGTTAAAGTGGGAGGTTTTGCTATTCTGGCACAGAGGACTAAGGGCCCTTGCTTGTTAGAATCCAGATGTTCAGACATCACTAAAGAAGGAAAGACCTTGTCATTCGTTAAGTGCATTCTGCTTAAAATCTCTATCCAAAATCTAGCACACCGTGTGCTTTCTCTATCTTTCTCAGCTCTTGCTTTATTTAGAGTTCACTGAGTCTCCAGATAGATTTTAGGGAAGAGCAACTAGAGGGTACAACTGGCCATTGCCCATTTTTATCCCCAGAGACTGTGTATGGGAACCTATAGCCCTAGAATCTTGTACAAAGAGTCTGTTTTTAAAATGGGGTGGGATTTGTACCAAGGAAGCTTTGAAGCTCCCAGTGCTAGTACTATTGTTGGAGTTCTCAGTGGCTATTTTAGAAATCATATAATTTGTTTGAGAATAAAAGTATTCGCTTTTTTAGCAGTCGTCCAAATTTGGCAGATAGTTATAGTTGTTAAGCCTTATTTTGGCAAGTATCGTTCAAAAATATATTGTTCAGCGTTTCTGTATTTTCTATAAGATGTATATAGTAACCTTTCAGAACTGAAGTTGGTCATTATCAACTTTGTCTGCTAGGTGGCAGTACTATACTTAGTCTTTTAAAATACCTTGTACATCAGCCATGATTTCTCCAAATTTTCACTGTAGTTCTGATTTTAGATGGCAGTTTTGCAAGTCCTTATCCTGCGATACTCTCTATCTTGTTTTTTTATTTGATTACTTAAGCCCATTTGATATCCAGGTTTATCATTTTGCCTTGTTTTATTTTTGAAGCATTTGAATGCCTTAAGTATAAATATTTAAAATAATTTTGTTCATCAAAATCACAAAAGGAATAAAAAAATTGTCAAAGTATCACAATAATAGAAAACTATAAGCTTTAAAAAAATTATGTTCAGTTTACATATTGCAATGTCAAGTGTTTATCTTAGAAAATATTCCAGTATTTTGTGGACTCTCTTTTCTTGTAAGTCTGGGAAAATCACGCATAGATAAGTGTGAGTGTGTGTGTGAGTATGTGAATATTTAAGTATGTATACTTCAGATCAAGATTTAGACCATTATCAGCATCCCTGAAGTTTTCTGTCATGTCCCCTCCCATTTAGTACACCTCAAAAGTAATGGCTATTCTGATCCCTATCAACATAGATTAGTCATACCTGTACTTGAACTTGATTTGAATGGAATCTTACAGTAAGTACTATTTTGTCACAGATTTTTTGATGATTTAGATTTGATTGTTTCTTATACAGGGGCCTCTTGTATTAGTAGTGGACCCTTACCCACCTCATACAGGGCAACCTGCCATCCAATAACTAGTTGATGCGGGGTTGTAAAGGCCTTATTCCAATTCAGAAGCAGCTCTGCCGTGCTGTTTCTGCTCCAGAGTGCCCCCCTGGGGTCTGCCAAGGCCTTGTGACTATGGCACAGCCTCACTTCTCTTTCTGCCCTGCCCCCACAAGTGATCATCTCTGGAGCACTCCCCAGTGCTGGTCTCCATCTCAGTCTTTTATGGTTTAGTCTCCTTATCTTACTGATAAGGAAAACGAGGTCTTGTGAAGCCAAATGCCAGGTTTTCTCACCTCAACTTCAAAACACAGTCTAATAATCAGTCGGCTAATATTTCAGTATCTGCTGTATGCAGGGTTCTGTGCTAAGTAGTTTACTTCAGAGGAACTGTGCACAGTGAAGTAAATGGAATATTAAAATTGTGACCTGTTTAGAGACACATAATGTATCCATGGCAAAGCCAAAAATTCATTTACAATCTCATGCCTCTCAGTAATGAGTTTTCCACAGTAGGTCATGCTGCTTTCTTACTAGCATGGTTATAAAGGTATTTATAAGTTTAAAAATACCTCATATTGGGGCTTCCCTGGTGGCGCAGTGGTTGAGAGTCTGCCTGCCGATGCAGGGGACGCGGGTTCGTGCCCCGGTACGGGAGGATCCCACATGCTGCAGAGCGGCTGGGCCCGTGAGCCATGGCCGCTGGGCCTGCGCATCCGGAGCCTGTGCTCCGCAACGGGAGAGGCCACAACAGTGAGAGGCCCGCGTACCACAAAAAAAACCCCACAAAAAACCTCATATTAAAATAGTAAATATATACTCGGGCCCACAGTGCTCAATAGAGAGGTTATCAAGGGGTAGTCAAGTTAAAAATTATATGGGAGGGTTCTGAATAGTATTTCAGAAACACAGAAAGTAATACCTGGTTGTTAAGGTCAATTACATTTAAAAATTAAAAATTGTTATTCAGCAAGGCAAATTAATGAGTGCTTTTTTGGGGAAAAAATTCAACTTTTTTTTTTTTTTTTTTTTGCGGTACGCGGGCCTCTCACTGTTGTGGCCTCTCCTGCTGCAGAGCACAGCCTCCGGACGCGCAGGCTCAGTGGCCATGGCTCATGAGCCCAGCCGCTCCGCGGCATGTGGGATCTTCCCGGGCCAGGGCACGAACCCGTGTTCCCTGCATCGGCAGGCAGACTCTCAACCACTGCGCCACCAGGGAAGCCCAAAATTCAACTTTTTAAACAATATTCTTTACCATTCAGAAAGAATTGAAGTTTCAGGTATAGAAGTTGCATGTTTATTTTAAAGGCTCCAACTTATTTTGAAAATCTTTGGATAGAGATTGCAGTTACATAATAAAAATTAGTGATTTGGTCATTTTATCTGCCAAACTAACTGATGTAGATAATTTAAAGTCATACAGATGTAAATCATCTCAGACTCGGTAGATTGATAATACGCAATTGGTATATAGTTTTGTCACACTGTTAAACAGCCATCACCCAAAACCGTTGAAATTATTTTTTGTTAGATTATTTTAAAGATGTTAATAATTTTAGTTATAAAAAGAAAAAATTAAGTAGACTTTCAGCAAAATTGGGTGAAGAAATTTAAAATACGTCTAATTCTGTTTTTTTATTTATACATTTTAAAAGAATGGGCAGTTTTCCTAATTTGTCAATTATAAAATGACTTCCAATCTTAAACAGTCCAAAAGAGTAAAAAAAAAAAATTTATATCTACAGAGTGATCTATTGGTATTTAAAACTGGAATTACTGCTTCCATAATCTGTGATGAAGGTGTCAGTGACTGAAACAAATTGATACGATTTTTTAAAAATTGTATCATCAAGCATAACTTCTCTTGAAATTTATTGTTGTTTGTGGAGCAATAATCTTGAGATATTTGTCAGTCTTCAGTGTTAAATTCCTGATACTAATTACTAAGCATACTGACTAGAATGAGCTAGAGATAGTGAAAATCCTGTTTTGACTTGTTCATAAAATTTTTTAAGAAGACTGTTTGTATATATTCTTCCTGTTACATAATAAAACACACAATAAAAGATTTTATTTCCTTTTAGGCTGATATTTTGTATACATTATGTTAAAAATGACCTTTTTTTCCTCCAAGGAAATGTATGAGAAACTCGTGTAAGTTTTTTGAAATAGATTTTAAATGGAGGCTAAATTACATCTCAGTTTTCAGAGGAATACAAAACAGTTTTGATTTGTTTTGTTTTCTTCAAATTAGAACACACTCTGGACGAAGATTCAGAAGCCTAATTATCATTTCCAAGAGTTTAAATAAGAGAGTTGGCCAAAGGCATAAAACAGGTTGACTTTTCCGAGAGCCAATTTTTTTTTAATCTATAAAGTGCAGATAATGATTTGAGAGTTAAATGAAATGATATGTATTAAAGTATCTAGAATATGGTCATGTACCATGAAGATGAAAGTTATTTTTATTCTGGACTTGAATGTGAAAAGTAGCATGCGTCTGTATCACGTAAGGTGATGGCATCATCAGCCTTGCTCATTCTCTTGTTGGTAAGCAGTATTTCACCTTAACTTTCAAAGTTTATGCAGACTCCTCAACATTTTCAGGAAATCCTTTCTAAAATTTAACTGCCATTCCTAGGTAAATTCCTTCTAATTCTCACCAATGGTCTTTATTCTGTAGCTTAAGTTCACTTTTTTTCTCTTGTTTTTCCTTGGGAAGAATTAGAAGAGTTGCCAGCCATCCTCTTGCATAAAACTCATGTTTATTGATTCATTCATCCAAATTTTTTAAAGTGGTTATAATGTGCTATGTGTTATTTTGATCTATCAAGTTCATTATACATTTTGTGATGAGATGAAAAGGGATGTATAGATTTGTTTTTGTTTTATGTTACATTAAACCTCCATGGCTGAAGGGGGGCAGAATGAGAAGCTAAGTCATTCTGTTTTGAAGATGGGAGTTGGGGTGCCCTTATTTGTGGTTCCACATAGCTATAAAAGAGTAGTAGAGGGAAGCCTCTAGCTTCATTCTGCTGTTTCCTGCTTCCTGTTCCACAGTGTAGGATACCTCCTGTGTCCTTTAGAGCCATTGTGGTAGGGCTTTAATTAGAATAGGCACAGGAGTTTTGAAACACTTGGTTTATCCTGCTTCCTAAATAAATGCACCTTCTCACAAATAATAAAACTCTGCTGAAAGGAGAAAAGCCAGGGCCAAGATCTCCCTGTTGCTAGTCTCCCTCAGTGGACCATCTGGAGGAAGGCTCTGAAATCATAGTATAGTTATGCACAGGCAGGCAGGCATACTCACACAGAGAAAGAAAAAGACATTTCAGTGATCCATGCACAGTCCACATTTTAGCGGAATCATGAGGACCATTTACCTTAGTTTTCAGATTTGTGTTTTTGTGCCAAAGTATTTGTCCAAAAGTCAGCCAAAACAAAACAAAAAAACCCACAAAACTTTAATATGATTATCTTCAATGAATTTTTGTCAAGAGAGGATATTTTTTTCTCATGAATTGCTAGGATACATCCTAAGCTTTTCAATTTACTTTCTTTTTAAAACATTGAGAAAAATTGTGCTTATCTAAAATTTTAATGCTTTTATGTAATTTTAACTTTGTAATAGTACTATAATTTCTTGAAACTCAGTAACTGGACCAGACAGTCAGTTTTTAATAACTGATAACTAATATAACCTCTAAGGACTTCTAAAACTTCTTTTAAAATAAACCTCTCATTTTAAAATTATTTAAAATAAATTTATTTATTTCTTTTCTTGACACCACTAGATTCATTCACTGCCACAATTCCTCAATGTCTCTAGTAGGAAGCACCAGTAATAATTTGTAATATTGGAGATGCTCCTGATGGTGGAGTTGCTACAGATTCGAATGTGTTAGCTGCTTCACAGCTAACACATTCTGAACCTGTGCCTCATCCAAAAAAAGGTTTCCTGCCCAGGACACAGGGTCATATGATGAAATGAACTCTTGAAATACAATTTTTTGCTTTGAGGAACACACTATATTTCATGAATTTGTGAAACGTGCTTAGGTGTGTTATCTTTCACTGTCTTTTGAAGTGAATTGCAAAGCATTTCCTATCTAAATAAATTTCATAGTACCCTAAACATTCTAGTTTTTTAAAATTTGACATTGGAAAACAATATTGTGTTCTCTTTTTTTTTTTACCATAACATAAATGTTACATTATGACCACTAAGGTCCTATTTTGTTTTTTAGCACTTTAGTTTATCTTGGCTGGAGTATATTTATTTTTCACTAATGTGTTTAAAGGATGAACACGTTGATATCTGTAAAATGCCCTTAAGTAGTTAACACAAAAACCCATGTAACCTTATAAAGTATTAGCATCATCTTCATCTTACCATCACCGTCCTCTTAAAATGATAGTGTAATCATTTATTCAGGACCATCTAGCAAGCCACTGGCAGGGTTAGTACAAGAACTCAGAGTTTCAGGGCTGCCTTTGCTCAGTGACACCAGCTTTAGGTCAGGTGGCTAGCTCTTTGGAGAATAGAAATGGAATTCAGTTGACCTTGGCATTTTGGAGAAGTGGTTGGTTAAATGTAGAATTGTTTTTAAAGGGACAATCATAGAGTAATTAAATTAGAAACAGGAAAGAAAATCTCTAGCAATTTCTGTCTTCTTTGTTTTAAACAAACTTTACTAGAGGAAATCACTGTTGGACACAATAGAGTTGGGATGTAGGTAGGAAGATTGAGATTGGTTATCAGGAAAACTTTTAAAATACAACTTTTGAACCATGGAATATATTTTTAGAAGAAGTAGAATAATCACTTAAGAGTATACAGAGGCTCACAACTTTGTTTCAGGTACAACTCTTTGAGGGAACAGTTTTGACAGAAATAGCAGCCTGCAGCAATGAGCCTCTAATAAGGATTTTATGGACGTCACCCTTAGACAACCTAATAGACTCTACTAGGACTGTAAGCTAGAGAAACCAAATTTTTTTTGTGGTGACTCTGGTTTTCCCTTCATGGTACCGACATGTTCCACAGAGCCATTTGGCCTACCAGAAATCAGGGCATGGTTAGGACTTGGTGACAGAACCATTAAATGTAGACCCAACTGGACCTGGATGAGTTCCAACAGTGGAGCTATATATTTGTGGCTTCTTTCTAAATTATATAGATTTATTTTAAGCTAGCTCTGCTGAGTTCATGGATGGCTGAGAAAGATTGCTCCCAGTTTTGGATCAACATTACTCACTAGAAATGTGAGGAGGCTACCCTTTTCTGAATCCACCCTGCTTTTTTTTTGCCAGCATTCCCACTGCCCACCTATGGTATTTTCTGATAATGGAATGTTTTACTACTGTTATAGCATGTACACTTCTAGTAATCTCACAGAGTAGGTAAATAGAAAGCTGAGGGTGAGGATGGCTCAGAAGAGTTCAGACATTCTTAAAATTTATATTTCTATGACTGTAACATCTTAGGAAATATTTTCATGCTGAATGGAATCCTTTCTTACATGTTTTAATGCTAGTTTTTTAATTGATAAAAATTTTACGTTTAAAACAATGAGTTCAAAGCTTGGGTTTAAGAAAACTGCACATAAATATACATATATGTATAATTTATTTATTTTTATTCTTTTGAACCATTAACTGAAATAGAGAAGTGCAGTTTTATCAGAATATAAAGGAAGGAGGGAATGATCACTTTACAAAAAGATATTTCACTTTGCCAACAAATTTATGGGAATTGTCTGTTAAAAAGCAAGCTTCCCTAATGCAGTTGATTTGATTTTACAGATGTAAGTCATTTAATACATACAATACAAATAGCCATTTCAAGTATACTGATTTTTGTATGTTTTAATTAAAGTAAAATATTTGAAATAAAAATCGGTAATTTGCAACATAGAAAATGTAAGCTAGCCTATTGCTTATTAGTTTAACTCTAAGGAATATTTCAAGAGAAATGGTTGTAAGACCTTATTAAGTAAAACTTCTATCAATCAAGGAAATATATAATTATTATTTTAAATCTAATTTTACAATAAGCCCACTGCAATAACTAAAATCATAATTTTATTAGAGTTTTTTTTATTCCAGGTTTTAATTACGACAAGGACTGCTGCTGATAATTTTAGCACCCAGTATGTTTTAGATGGCAGTGGCCACATAATTTCTCAAAAACCATCCCATCTTGGTCAAGGTAAGAGAGAAGCTTTGTAGCATTCTTTGCCTTTTCTGTCTTGTTTGTTTTAAAAAAATTGTTTACTCCTTAAATTCAAATGTATTGCTTTGGGTTTGTTTCTGATAAAGGCTGGTTAACTTCCAAGTGAACGTTCAGCCTTACTTTACCTGCTAATCTTTTAAATACATAGAGTTGTCCTCAAGAGGAACTGTGTGAAAGACTTTGAGCGACAATATGGATTAGTTATTCTGTAAAACTCTTAAGAGCAGTTGTTTTACTATTGCTGGATCGCTAGTGTCTTCTTTACATATGAAGGATAATATTTTCTTTAAATGCCTAAAACATTATTGATTTATTAATCATGATAAGAAACCGTCCTGTCAAGATATTATGATTAAATAATTAATTTAAAATATACCTGTTTATGGAAAACTTCAAACATATGTACAAGTAGGTAGAATAGAGCAGTGGTCCCCAATGTTCTTGGCACCAGGGACCGGTTTTGTGGAAGACAGTTTTTTCACAGATGGGCGTGGGGGTGGGGGTGAACTCGAGCATGGGGAGCGGCAGATGACACTTCGCTCACTCGCCCGCCATTCACTTCCTGCTGTGCGGCCTGGTTCCTCATAGGCCGTGGACTGGTAGCAGTCCACGGCCTGGGAGTTGAGGACCCTGGAATGGAGTAACCATCACTCAGTTTCAATAGTTATCAACTCATTACTAATGTTTCATCTAATACTCTCAGCCACTTCCTTCCTTTCTATATTATTTGAAGCAAATAAATATATTATAAATTATATCATATATAAATATAATATTCTATTTGTAATTTAGTTCTTTTTTTTACATTTTTTTAACTTAAAAATTTTTTAAATTTATTTATTAATTTTTTTGGCCACGCACACCACACGGCCTGTGGGACATTAGTTCCCCAACCATGGATTGAACCTACGCCCCCTGCATTGGAAGTGCAGAGTCTTAACCACAGGACAGCCAGGGAGGTCCTGTAATTTAGTTCTCTAGTGTTTTATACACTTCTGTAATTTTAGTACGTTTTAATTGACATCTTATATTTTTAAGTTCCTCTACTACTTATTTACTTCTAAAGAAAAAAATCTCTTCAGGCTTGAGTTTCACATATTTCCTTTAATCTTTTTCATGCTGCTAACTTCTGGTAATGGGATCTATAAATTTGAGAGAATATTAAAGATATGCCCTGTTTAGAGTCATGTGCAAAAGAATGATTAGATCTGAAAAGGGACTTCTGTTGTTGTTGGGGGTTTGTTTTTGTCATTTGTCCTTCCAATTTTGTTGTAAGTTCATTTAAAATTTTTGGGTTCCTCATTGTAATTTATCAAAGCATTATATATATATTTTTAAACATCTTTATTGGAGTATAATTGCTTTACATTGTTGTGTTTCTGCTGTATAACAAAGTGAATCAGCTATACATATACTTATATCCCCATATCCCCTCCCTCTTGCGTCTCCCTCCCACCCTCCCTATCCCACCCCTCTAGGTGGTCACAAAGCACTGAGCTGATCTCCCTGTCAAAGCACTATATGTTTTTCTGTGGTTTCTTCCCTCCAGTTTTCATGTTAAATTATTGGATTTATTTTTTTTTAAATGACTTCTCTTTGTCTTCATTGAAATTTATTTTCTTGTATCTTAATACTGATAGCAAATTTTCTCATCCTTTCTCTTATTTTATAAATCCTCAAATTAGTTACTGATTACTTTTGCCCATTAAGAATTATTTTTGCATCTACATAAAGAGTTAATAGGGCTTCCCTGGTGGTGCAGTGGATGAGAGTCTGCCTGCTGATGCAGGGGACACGGATTCGTGTCCCAGTCCGGGAAGATCCCACATGCCGCAGAGCGGCTAGGCCCGTGAACCATGGCCGCTGAGCCTGCGCTTATGGAGCCTGTGCTCCGCAACAGGAGAGGCCACAACAGTGAGAGGCCCGTGTACTGCAAAAAAAGAGTTAATAGGAATTCTTAAGAAAACACAATTTTTTCTCATTTATTCAGTTAATAAAAATGAGCTCAAGTCTAATAGTGATATAATTTGATGTATTATATTGTACATGTTTTAATTAAAAGTAATAGATTGTGATTCTTTTTCTTTTTTATGTACTGAAGATAAAGACAAGGAGAAGGCATTTTTTAGTATTGTCCCTATTCAGAAATGCTCTGACCCCAGTTCTTGAGAGTTGAGATTAAGAAACCATTAGGAGATATTTGAGTGGCTAGCCTATGGAGTACTTTGAAGTAATCTAGTCACCTTATAAAACTTAATTGTATTTATTTTTATCTTGGTAGTAGCCAGTCTAATCTGGATGGCCAGTGGCTCTGCATCACTCATACTGCTCATGCTTTTCTGTATCCATCTCCATGGGAACTATGAAATAACAATCCTTAAATATGGTATCCTTCTGATCTTTGCCCAGTCGCTTATTGATTTTTTTTTTCTTGCTGACGTGAGTCTTCTCTACTTTAGTGAGACCACATAAGCATATTAAGAAATTTCTACAGTCAGTAAATGAACCTTATTTTCTTTAGCATATTCCTTTTATCTTAAGAAACTACCCGCTTAGAAGGTCAACATTTGCGAAACCAGTCACTGCCTTTCGTAACTCACTTTTTTCCCCCAATTACAGCTGGTTGCCTAGGAAAACAACAAAAAGTCAAACTCTTAGTTTCTTATTGCTCTATGTAGACATATAAAAATCCACAAGCACTTTCAAAAGTCTTTTACATTTATATTGCCTTAGTGCTGATAGTTTTTGAGTGATTGAATCACAGACTCACATTTCACCACCTGTCATTTAAATATTTTCTGTGTAAGATAAAACTACAGTACAACCATCCTAATTAATACCTGTGCATTTAGGGTCCTTGTAGATTAATTTCTGCTGTGGTGTGAATATACTTGCTTAGCAGTTACTCCTCATATCATCTGATAGGATGATGACACCTGTAGATAGCCTAACTGTAGATGCAGGGACAACTTACGACAAAATCTTTCTTAGGCATTGGAAAATCCATTACTCCTTTAAAACATGTTTTAAAATGTTTAATAATAGTTTTACTAGAGATTCCAGTTCTGGTTTTTCCAGATGTAGGTATTTGTTTTATGGATTAATTTAATCATTTAAAATGATTTATGTGTTTAATAGAATGTCATTTTAAATTACCCTTCTGTTCAGTTCTAAGACATTTTTAAAATTAACAAGAAATGTAAAAATAAACTTCTAGCTTTTAAATTCTTTTTACCAAGAACTCTGACTAAATTATTTGTTTTGGCCGTATCTTTTTTCTGTCATCGCTTCTATTCTCTTTACCCTAGATAATCAGCATTAAGCTTTCTAAGTTGATTTACCATCCTGGACAAATTCTTTTAACACCTCCTACTACTTCTGCCTTAGGAATTTCTCAGATATCAAAAGTAGTATATTTAAAGTACTGTGATCAGGGTATATCCTTTCCCTACTCTGTTATTAGAGTAATGCATCATGTTCTTTGTAAATCTCTGCTATGTGTGATTGTGCAGGTGTTGAAGGATTTTTTTTTCATGTTGAGAATGGAACTTTATTCATTAAATAGTTGAAGAAAACTCTGATACAGTCAAGCAATCATACCTCTTTACATTAGGAGTATAAATAGCTGCTTTTATAAATGGCATAACATAGAGTCATGTAAAAATATAACAGAGAGCATATTACAGACTGCAGTTTAATTCTGGTGTTTATAGAATGTGCTAAAGTTAGAGCGCTGAGCAGTTCTCTTGTAAAACATGATAGTATACTAGGGCCTCCTCCCTATTGGCCAGTAGTATTACTTGGTACTTTTTTTAAGGATATACATTTCATTTGGGATCAGCAAAGTTTTCCATCATTAAGTTTTATTTGAACATATATATAATTCTTGGCTTACTGGTAATTCTCAGTTTGTTCAGAGAAAACAGTTTTAGCTGTTGAAGCAATAATTTATCAATTAATATATGGATTAGGTACAGTGTGGTCTTGGATGCAGAGATATATTTAAAAGCCAACATACATCTTTTCCTTTCATGAACACATATTTTGCCCTACTGATTTCTGCCTACCTTCCTTTCCCACCATCTGTCCACAGCTACAGTGTATGTCATTATATTTGCACAGGCTAGTGGAGAACACAGGTGAGTGAAAGGAATTCACAGACGAGTGGAGAACACAGATGAGTAAACAGGCAATGACAGTAAAAAGAAGCCACCAGCTGCCTAGAGGAAGGTGAGCAAATTTTTCAGAAAAGATAACATTTGAGTTTGAAGATGGTAGTAAGGAGGGGTGAGAGCATAACCTTTCAATAAGAGAAGAATGATGGCTCTAGAAGATTTCGGGAGACCATTGCTCTCTGTGTAACAATGAGGGAGAAAAACACATAATTTAAAATCTTGTATTTTTTTTTTAAATCTTGTATTTTTAAAAACTCATTGGAGAACTGTGTCACAAAGAAATTAAATGAACCAAGTTCAAGAGGAAGATGACCCTTCTTAGGTGCACCTAGGCACAAAGAGATTGGTGGCTGCTTGTATCCCTGAGAGCATTAACTGAGCCTGGAGGCATAGGCATGCAAAGGAGCAAGCCTACTATAGACAAGGGATCTTTTATGGCCCTAGGAGAAACCAGCTGAACTTTATCAGCCACATGTGAGCTGACATGACAGATGGGAGGATAGGATCCTCAAACACAGAGCTAGTTCACCCAAGAAGCCAAATCTCATCAGGACTTTTGCTGAGTAAGCAGTGGTGAAGAAAGTTGGGACTGAGCTAGAGAGAGAAATATCTTAAAGTCTTACAGTACTTAGATCCCAAAGCCTTGCTAGAGGCAGAGAGAGACCTGATTCCATCCTCAATACATTTGAAACCAGAAGTGAACTGGAACTAAATAAAGGAGCAACTCAGCTCCAACCCAGATGAACTCCTCTAATTATATATTGAAGAGCTCTATTCTTCACTCTAGCTGTTTGATGAGAAAGTGAAGTACGTTCACTGGGGGAAAATATCTATTTCAATATCTATTGTTCTTTTATATATTATGTCTGATGAAAATAGAAGTATTGAGAGACATTAAGAAAGGAAAGTGAGGTTCATAGTCAAGAGAAAAAATAGTTGATATAAGCAAACTTGCAGATGTTTGAATTAGGGACAAGAACTTTTGAAACTGTTTAAGAATGTAGAGGAAAAGATGGTCAATTGGTAAGAAGGTGGAGAATATCAGCAGAGAAATGGAATTCTAAAAAAGAACCTAATGAAAATTCTAGAACTAAAAAATGTACCACTAAAAATAATACAAAGAAGTATAGCTAAAAAGCCAATAAAGTAGATAAACTGGTATACTAAGCATGACATAGCAAAGTTCTGTGAGAATGTTTGGAGGTAGTAGATGCAGATTAGGTAAGAAAATGGTAGCTTGGATATTAGGTTATGATGGGCCTGTTTTATCATGGTAAGGAGTTTGTACCCTTTCTTGCAACCAGTGATGAGCCCCTGAAACTTTTTAGGTAGAGGATGGATATCATGCTATTTAAAAAATTAACCAGTAAGACATTATAACTCCTACCGTAATTTATGTCTTACTGTAAGAGATGTTATCCTGAACTAAGGTTTGAGGAGAAGGAAGGAACTTGACATAAATTTGAGAGATATTTTGGGGATAGAATGGATAGGGCTAGGTGACTTAAGCAATATTGGTAGTAAGAGGTAGAGGAAATCTAGAGTACCTGCTTTTAGAAACTGTTGGATGTCAGTGTTATGTGAGAAAGGGAGGATAGATGTAGTATCAGACTCAAGAAGAAAGATTATGAGTTTAGGTCTGTGTGTGGTGATTTGAGGTATCTTTGGGATATCCAGGTAATAATTTTGAATAAGCATCTGTATATAACTTGAGTGTTACAGGTCTAAGATATATATCTTAATTATAAGATGCACGTTTTGACATCTCTGAAAACAGGTTGTGGCTTATAATAAATGGCTTCCTCAAATCCTTTTTGGACAAGCAGTTTTGCATTGTTTGTAATTTGTGTGTTGATTTCAGGAATGAACAATTTTGTATTTTCTTTCTGAAGCAACAAATGCTTTATGAGACCTAAAAAGGGGAAATAGCCACAAGTGAAAAAAGCTGTGTTAAATGCAAAGCGTTGGCATTTCACATGCCAAGCATTGAAATTGAAGACACCAGAGGAAATTGCCTTATCCATGGGGCTAGTTAAAAGTAATATCGAAGCATGAAAGTCTGGTGTGACTAGTTCTGTGTTGCATGGGACTGTTGTTAAGGCATTGTAGCATACTTTAATTGGCCTGTTTTATCTTCTTTAGAGTTTCATAACCGTATGGTGTTTCTTACAGTTTTGATGAAAAGAATCATTGGCATATGAAAGGCAGTTGAAGCTGTTGGAGTGGAGGAAAAATCTAGGGAGAACGTAGCGTGAGATGAGCAGAAGGCATAAGAGGTTTCAGAATAGGGTGTGATGTGAATTCTTTTGTGAGTGTGACCTCTGTTTAGCAATGGAGGCAGAGTGCATACTTGTTCTGCGTGCATTCCTTGATCTGTCAGCTTTACCTCAGAACTTAACAGTAGCTTTTTTACTTCCCTAAGGCAGAGAATACCAGCACCACGGTGTTACTAGTGAGGAATACTGTGGTGTTCCTAGGACTTTTGTTCTTTGGTGGAAGTGACATGTACATTTAGGCCGAGAAAATACCCTACATAAAAATGGAGGGAGGCCAAAAAAAAAAAAACACTTTAAATTGTTAGTACAGTCATCCCTCAGTATCCGATTGGTTCCAGGGCCCCCTGCGAATACCAAAATTCTCAGATGTTCAAGTCCTTTATATAAAATGGTGTAGTAGTTGCATATAACCTACATGCATCCTCCGATATATTTTAAATCATCTCTAAATTACTTATAATACCTAATACATTGTAAATGCTATGTAAATTGTTGCCATTGCATGCAGCAAATTCAAGTTTTGCTTTTTGGAACTTTTTGGATTTTTTTTTCCCAACTATTTTGGATCTGTGGTTGGTTGAATCTGCTGATGCAGAACCCACTGATATGGAAGGCTGACTGTGATATGCTAATGAAGCACCTAATCAAGAGAAAAAAAGCAGAAAAACATGAGGTGTGAGCAAAGTAGAAATACAGCTTTTCCTTTGGTCCTATTCCACAAAGATCTTTTTTTCCCTAACCTTGTTTTCTTTGTTTTTTTCTTTTATAGTAAATTCCCTTTCAAAAATTATAAAAATACAATGTGTGCTTCTTTAACTACAGAAACAATTTAAACAAAGTTTCTACTTACTACCTTATTTATTTTATTTTCTTTCTTCAGTGCATTCATTCATTTGTTCAAAAATTTTTAGTTAATTGCCCACAGCTTATTAGTCATTGTTTGCAGTGCTGGGGATTTAATGGCAAACATGGTAGACAGTTACTTGCTCTCATGCTCCTTGTATTCTAAAAGAAGAGGCAGACACAAGTTTTTTCAAATATTGATCATTTCTAGGAAGAAATAAAACGTGATTTAACTTTGGGAGCAACAGCCTTTGATAGGGCATTCAGGAATGGATTCTCTAAAGAGGTGTTACTTAGATTGAGACTGAAGGTTGATAAAGGAGTTAGCTGTGCAAAGGGTAGGGGATAGAACGCGTGCAAAAGCCCTCAGGTGGAAAGAAATCTGATGCGCTGGAATAACAGAAGGAAGGACATTGAGAGGAAAGAAGATAGCCATAGTGAAGGTTATATAGGACCCTGTAAGCTTTATCCCTCTTTATTCTTAACTCTTTTCTGCAGTTATTACCCAATGTTACTAAGAATCATTTAAAACATTGAGTTCCAAGCTATTGGTAGGATTTCCCCAACATGATATCTCTTACATTTTAAAAATCTTTATTTAACAGTTATATTGTAAATGCCAGCTACATTGCCATCTTCTGTTTACATTCAGGTCTTAAGATTCTTTGATCACCAAGTTTATTTTCTTCTCTTATTGTGAAATCTCTTGTTTTGATATAATTGTCACTTGGTTAGTGTTCATCCTCCACTGTTTTCATCATATATACTTTGGTTGATATACTTTCAAATCCTTGCAGGTCCCAAACTGTCTACATTTTGCCCATATACATATCATATCTTGATGTAAGTTTCTTAATTACACCTAAGTAGTTTGAGGTTGTCTTCTACTGTTATAGATAAAAAATTTGATGCTAGTCTTTCCTCATAAGGAACTTATGCTTTCTGAAGGTTTGGAAAACCTTTCCGTTCTCCTTAAAATTTAGGACTTCCAGTGGATTGTGGTGTCTTTTTTTTTTTTTTTTAATTCCTACTTGTAATGCTCTAAGCTCTTGAAACCTGCACTCAAGCCTTTAACTCAAGAAGATTTTCTTCTATTATTTATTTAATTATATCTGCATTTGTTTCTTTTTCTCTTCCTGGAACTCCTGATTTTATGCTAGGCTTCTAAGTCTTATATTTCCCTCTTGATTGTCATTTCTTTGTGTTTTTGCCATTTCTTATGAGCAGTAGGTCAAAGGTTGACCTTTGCAGCAACTTTCAGGTTTTTTGATTCCAATTCACAGTAAGAAATACATTTTACATAGCAACCCAGTTTATACAAATCTAATCAAAACAAAAATTCTTAATGCAATATATACACTTACTATGTGTGATGCATTCTATTTTTGTTCTCGTTTAGTCTATTTGTATTTTAGTTTTTCTTGTTTGTTTGTTTTTAATGCTAGTTGCTGTATACTGAATCAGTGATTCTTAACCAAGGGCAATTTCCTACCCCCACCAGGAGGCATTTGACATTTTCTGGAGACATTTTTGATTGTCACAACTGGATTGGGTGCTGATTGCATCTAGTAGGTAGAGGCCCAGGGATGCAGCTACACATCTTGAAATGCACCAGTCAGCCCCCACAGTAAATGTTTGAGAAACCATGCACTAAATTGTTTGTTTGACTTTTCAGTGCTTTGTATCTCAACCCTGCGGTACATTCATTAGAATCATGTGAGGAGATTGATTTAATAAGTCGGGATTAGCTGGTGACTGGTAGTTTTAAAAGTTGCTCAGTGTTTGAAAAAACACAGACTTAACGGTTTATGGCCTTGAGAAAGCATCCAGTAGTAATTTCATGTTTTTTTCCCCAACAAAAGCTAATTATTAACCTGATATTTAAGCAATATAATTTTTATACATTTATTCAACGTTTTTTCTTTTTCTTTTTTTATTGAAATATAGTTGATTTACAATATTAGTTTCAGGTGTACAATGTAGTGATCCAATATTTTTATAGATTATGCTCCATTTAAAGTTATTAAAATATACTGGTTATATTCCTTGTGCTGTACAATATATTCTTGTAGTTTCTTTTATACAAAGCAGTTTGTACCTCTTAGTCCTCTACTCCTATCTTGCCCCTCCCCCTTCCCTCACTCCACTAGTAACCAATATTTTGTTCTCTACATCTGTGAATCTGTTTTATTTTTTCCATTCATTTGTTGTTGTTTTTAGATTCAACATATAAGTGAAATCATACAGTATTTGTCTTTCTCTGTCTGATTTATTTCATTAAGCATAGTACCCTCTAGGTCCATACATGTTGTTGCAAATGGTAGAATTTCATTATTTTTTTCATGGCTGAGTAGCATTCCATTCTATATGTACACCACATCTTTTTTATCCATTCATCTGTGGTTGGACACTTAGGTTGTTTCTATATCTTGGCAACTTAGGTTGTTTCCATATCTTGGCAATTATAAATAATGCTGCTATGAACGTTGGGGTGCATGTATCTTTAAGAATTAATGTTTCTGTTTTCTTCAGATACATACCCAGGAGTGGAATCGCGGGATCATGTGGTGGTTCTATTTTTAGTTTTTTGAGGAACCTCTATTCTGTTTTCCATAGTGACTGCACCAATTTACATTTCTACCAACAGTGTGTCAGGGTTTGCTTTTCCCCACATCCTTACCAGTTTATTTGTAGTCATATGATAGCCATTCTGACATGTGTGAGTTGATAACTCATTGTGGTTTGATTTGCATTTCTCTAATGATCAAGCACTGTTGAGCATCTTTTCACATGCCTGCTAGCCACCTGTATATCTTCTTTGGAAAAATGTCTATTCAGTTCTTCTGCCCACTTTTTAATCAGGTGTGTTGTTTTTTGACATTGAGTTGTTTGAGTTGTTTGAGTTGTTTATATATTTTTTATGTTAACTCCTTATTGGTCATATTATTTGCAAATATTTTCTCCCACTCAGTAGGTTGTCTTTTTGTTTTGTTAATTGTTTCCTTTGCCATGCAAAAGCTTTTAAGTGTATTTAGGCCTCATTTGTTTATTTTTGCTTTTGTTTCCTTTGCCTTAGGAGACACATTCAAAAAAATATTGCTCTGATTTATGTCTGAATGTTATGCCTGTGATTTCTTCTAGATGTTCTAGTCTTATATTTAGATACTTAATCCATTTTGAGGTTATTTTTGTAAGTGGTGTGAGAAAATGTTCTAATTTCATTTTACATGTAGCTGTACAGTTTTCCCAGTACCACTTATTGAAGAGACCATTTTTTCTCCATTGTATATTCTTGCCTTCTTTGTCATTAATTGACCATAAGTGACTGAGTTTATTTCTGGGCTCTCTATTCTGTTTCACTGATCTATGTGTCTATTTTTGTGCCAGTACCATACTATTTTGATTACTGAAGCTTTGTAGTGTAGTCTGAAGTCAGTCTGATACCTCC
Organism: Phocoena phocoena; assembly: GCF_963924675.1. NCBI lineage: Eukaryota > Metazoa > Chordata > Mammalia > Artiodactyla > Phocoenidae > Phocoena > Phocoena phocoena. The sequence goes on from NC_089225.1 coordinate 70,825,538, forward strand.
AGCTTTGTTCTTTTTTCTCAAGATTGCTTTGGCTCTTCAGGATCTTTAGTGGTTCCATATAAATTTTAGAATTATTTGTTGTAATTCTGTGAAAATGTCAAGGGGTATTTTGATGGGGATTGCATTAAATGTGTAGATTGCTTTGGGTAGGATGTACATTACAATATTAATTCTTCCAATCCATGAACACGGGATATCTTTCCATATCTTTGTATCATCTTTAATTTCCTTCATCAGTGTTTTATAGTTTTCAGAATATAGATCTTTCACCTCCTTGGTTAAGTTTATTCCTAGGTATTTTTGATGCAATTTTAAATAAGATTGTTTTCTTCTTTTCTTTCTCTGATAGTTAATTATTAGTTATTTCATTATTACCATCAGGTTTCTGTATATTAATCTTGTATCCTTCAACTTTACTAAATTCATTTATTAGTACTAGTAGTTATTTGAGGGGAGACTTCAGGGTTTTCAATGTGTAATATCAAGTCATCTACAAAAAGTGAGTTTTACTTCTTCCTTTCCAATTTGGATTATTTTTACTTCTTTTTCTTGTCTGATTGCTGTGGTTAGCACTTCCAATACTATGTTAAATGGAAATGGCAAGAGTGGGCATCCTTGTGTTGCTCTGTTGAGCATGATATTAACTGCATTTGTCATCAATGGTCTTTATTATGTTAAGATACATTCCCTCTATACCAACTTTGATGAGAGTTTTTATCATGAATGGTTGTTCAATTTTATCAGATGCTTTTTCTGTGTCTATTGAGATGATCATGCGATTTTTATCCTTTTTGTTAATATAGTGTATCAGATTGATTGATTTACAGATGTCAGACCATCCTTGCATCCCTGGAATAAATCCCACTTCATCATGGTGTATGATCCTTTTCTATATATTGTTGAATTTGGTTTGCTAATCTTTTGTTGAGGATTTTTGCATCTATGCTCATCAGAGATATTGGCCCGTAATTTTATTTTTGTAGTGTCTTTGGTTTTGGTATCTGGTTAATGGAGGCCTTCTAGGATGAATTTGGGAGCATTCCTTCCTCTTCAATTTTTTGGAATAGTTTGAGAGGATAGGTATTATTTCTGCTTTATATGTTTGGTAGAATTCCCATGTGAGCTTCTCTGGTCCTGGGCTTTTGTTTACTGGGAGTTTTTTATTATAAAATCAGTTTCACTGCTAGTGATCAGTTTGTTCAGATTGTCTATTTTTTCCTGCTTCAGTCTTGGAACATTATATTTCTAGAAATTTATCCATTTCTTGTAGGTTGTCCAATTTGTGGGCATATGACAGTTTATAGTATTTTCTTAAGATTTTTCCGTATCTTTGTGATATTGGTTGTTATTTCTCTTCTTTCATTTTCTTGTTTATTTGGGTTCTCTTTTTCTTCATGAACCTGGTTAAAGGCTTATCTATTTTGTTTATATTTTTAAAAAACCAGCTCTTGATTTCATTGATCTTTTTTATTGTTTTCTTGGACTCTTTATTTCCTCTCTGATCATTATTATTTCATTCCTTATGCTGATTTGGGCTGTGCTTGTTCTTTTTTTCCTAATTCCTTCAGATGGTAGTTTAGGTTGTTTATTTGAGATTTTTCTTATTTCTTGAGGTAGGCCTGGATTGCTATAAACTTCTGTCTGAGAACTGCTTTTGCTGCATGTGATAGATTTTGTAAAGGTGTGGTTTTTTTTTCATTTGTCTCAAGGTATTTTCTAATTTCCTTTTTAGTTTCTTCATTGACCCATCAGTTTTTTAGTAGCATGTGGTTTAGTCTCCACGTGTTTGTGTTTTTCCCACTTTTCTTTCTGTAATTGATTTCTAGTTTCATACTGTTGTGGTCAGAGAAAATGCTTAGTGTAATTTCTGTTCTCAAATTTTTTAAATTTATTTTTATTTAAAAAAATTTTTTTTTGCTGTACGCGGGCCTCTCACTGTTGTGGCCTCTCCCATTGCGGAGCACAGGCTCCGGATGCGCAGGCCCAGCGGCCATGGCTCACGGGCCCAGCCGCTCCGTGGCATGGGGGATCCTCCCAGACCAGGGCATGAACCTGCACCCCCTGCATCGGCAGGCGGACTCTCAACCACTGTGCCACCAGGGAAGCCCTGTTCTCTTAAATTTTTGATAATTGTTTTGTGGTCTAGCCTGTGATCTCTAGCATGGAGAACATTCTGTGTGCACTTGAAAAGAATGTGTATTCTGCTGTTTTGGATGGAATGTCCTGTAGGTATCTATTAAGTCCAGCTGGTCTAATGTGTTATTTAAAACTACTATTTCCTTATTGATTTTTTTTTTTCTGGATGATCTGTCCATTGGTGTAAGTGGGGTGTTAAAGTCCCCTACTATTATTATATCATTGTCAATTTCTCCCTTTATATATGTTAATATTTGCTTTATATATTTAGGTGTTCCTCTGTTAGGTGCATATATATTAATGAGTGTTAAACTCTCATTTTGTATTGATCCCTTTATTATTATATAATTCTCTTCTTTGTCTTTTGTTACAGATTTTGTCTTAAAGTGTTTTTTGTTCGATATCAGTATTATTTGCCCCAGCTTTCTTGTTATTATTTGCATGAAATATCCTTTTCCATCCCCTCACTTTCAGTTTATGTGTGTCTTTAGCTCTAAAGTGAGTCTCTTGTAAGCAGCATATAGTCAGGTCTTGTTTTTTAATCCAATCAGCCATCCTATGGCTTTTTTTCTCTCTCTCTTTTTTTTTTTTTTGGCCATGCCCCACAGCTTGTAGAATCTTAGTTCCCCTACCATGGATCAAACCTGGGCCCTCAGCAGTGAAAGCCCAGAATCCTAACCACCAGGCTACCAGGGAATTCCCAGCTACCCCATGTCTTTTTTTTTTTTTTTTTTAAATAAATTTATTTATTTATTTTTGGCTGCGTTGGGTCTTCATCGCTACGCACGGGCTTTCTCTAGTTGCGGCGAGCGGGAACTACTGTTTGTTGCAGTGCGTGGGCTGCTCTTTGTGGTGGCCTCTCGTTGCAGAGCATGGGCTCTAGGCACATGGGCTTCAGTAGTTGCAACACGCGGGCTCAGCAGTTGTGGCACACGGGCTTAGTTGCTCCATGGCATGTGGGATCTTCCTGGACCAGGGCTCGAACCCGTGTCCCCTGAATTGGCAGGCGGATTCTTAACCACTGCACTACCAGGGAAGACCCTACCCTGTGTCTTTTGCTTGGAGCATTTAGTTCATTGACATTTAAAGTAATAATATTGATAGGTACGTACTTATTGCGATTTTGTTACTTATCGTCTGGTTGTTTCTGTATATTTTCTCAGTCTTCTTCTTTTAGGTTCTTTCCTTATGATTTGATGATTTTCTTTAGTGGTATGCTTGTCTTCCTTTCTCTAGTTTTTGTGAATTGAATTTTTTTTTTTTTTTTTTTGGCTGCGCATGCCGCTTGCAGGATCTGTTCCCTGGCCAGCGATTGAACCTGGGTCATGGCAGTGAAAGCCTGGAATCCTAACTACTAAGCCACCAGGGTACTCCCTCTATTGTAGTTTTTGATTTATGGTTACCGTAGGGTTCATATATGTTGACCTATAACTGTATCTACTTGTTTAAAACTGGTAGTCCTTTAAGTTCAAACACATTATAAAAGATCTACATTTTTTTCCTCCCTTCTCCCACATTTTGTGTTTTTGATGTCATATTTTACATGTTCATTTTTATCCATTAACTGTATTGTAGTTATAGTTAATTTTACAATTTTTTGTCTTTTAATCTTCATAGTAGCATGCATATTTAAGTGGTTGATGGACAGCCTTTACTATATATTGGTTTTTGCTTTTTTTTTTGGCTGTGCTATGCAGCTTGTAGGATCTGAGTTCTCCGACCAGGGGTTGAACCCAGGCCCGACCAGGAGTTGAACCAGGGCCCTCGGCAGTGAAAGCTTCGAGTCCTAACCACTGGACTGCTAGGGAGTTCCCTATATTTGTTTTTAATAGTGGGATTTTACTTTCCAACAGATTATTACTTCTTGTTGTAGCGTTTTCTTTTTCTTAGAGAAGACCTTTTAACATATCTTTTAAAGTCATTTTATTATTGATGAACTCTTAGTTTTTGCTTGTCTGAGAAGTTCTTTATCTCTCCTTCAATTCTAAATGGTAATCTTGCTGGGTAGTATACCCTAGGTTGTAGGTTTTTTCCTTTCAGCACTTTATGTGTATCATGCCACTCCCTGATGGCTTGCAAAGATTCTGCAGAAGAATCAAATGATAGCCTTATGAGGGTTCCCTTATATATGACTCTTTGTGGGGGGGGGGTTTGTTGCCTTTAGAATTCTCCCTTTATCTTTAATCTTTCTATTTTAATTATGATATGTCTTGATGTGGGTCTGTTTAGGTTCATTTTGTTTGGGACCCTCTATGCTTCCTGTATTTGGATATCTCTTTCCTTCTTCAGGTTTGGGAAGGTTTCAGCCATAATTTCATCAAATATGTTTTCGACCCCTTTTCTCTCTGTCTTCTCCTTGGACCCCTACAAAGCAAATGTTAGTATGCTTGATGTTATCCCAGAGGTCCCTTAAACTCTTCTCATTTTTTAAAATTTGTTTTTCTTTTCATTGTCCTGATTGGGTGATTTCCATTATTCATCTTCCAGATCACTTATGCATTCTTCCTGTATCACCAAGTCTACTCTTAATTCTTTCCACTGTTTTTTGTTTTTTGTTTCAGTTATTGTATTCAGTTCTGACTGGTTCTTTTTTGTTTCTTTTTAGTTCCTTGTTAAAGTTCTCACTTTGTTCATCTGTTCTTTTCCCTAGTTCAGTTAGCATTCTTATTACTAATGCTTTGAACTCTATCTAGTAAATTATTTACCTGTGTCATTAGTTGTTTTTTTCATGGGTTTTCTCTTGTTCTTTCATTTGAAACGAATTCCTCTGTCTTCTTATTTTGCTTAACTTTTTCTGTCACTATGGAATTTGGTGAAACAGTTACTTATCTTGGTCTTGTAGTGGCATCCTTGTCTGGGAGCATCCCTATACTGTCTGTGTGTGCCAGGTGCCTTTGGTGGGAGAGCTGGATTTTATATGAGCATGAGTTACATCTTCCCCTATGGAGTAGTGGCAGCTTTCACCTTGGTTGGGGAGTAGGGCTAGAGATAGATGGGCTAGAACCAGAGTCACGTGTGAGCTGGGGCTTCTCCTCTGCTCAGTGGCCAATACCACCCTATTGGGGATGGGATCAGGTCCCATGTTGCTGGAATAGAAGGTCTGAGGGTCAGGTCTGAGCTGGCTCTCTTCCCTCTAAGTGTGTGCTCTCCCCTCCCAGCATCGGCACACTTGCCCTCAAGGGGAGCTGGAGCAAGAGAGGCTGGTGTGGGTGCTTCGCATGGGTCGGGGTGCAGGCTGTGGTGGTCCTGGCACCAGTTAGAATTCCATACTACTCTTGATCTACTCTCTCCAGGAGCACTAACAGTGGCTGACTTCAACCCTGCTCAGATGCTGCATCGGGCCTGAACTGGCTTCACCCTCTGCAATTGTGCATTCTTTTCAGCCAGGACAGCCCTTGCCCTAATGTGGAGCTATGCTGCAGAGCAAGAGGGACCAGGGCCGATGCTCAGTGTGGACTAGGCATGCACCATGGCTGTCCTGGCACCAGAGTTCTGGACTATTCCCAATCCACTTCCTTTGCAAGTGCCAGCAATGATTGTCCCTACCCCATTTGGATGCTGCCCCAGGTCCAAGCCAGCCCCATCCCCTACAACGGTGCACTCCCTTTGGCTGTGGCAGCCCTTGTCACAGTGTGGAGCTGTGCCACAGAATGAGCCCAAGCCAGAGTGGATGCTCAGCTTGTCTGAGGTATGTGCTGGGGTGGTAGTGGGAAACAGGCCAGAGACCTGGGCAGTTTTAATCTGCTTCCTCTGCCTTATTTCAGGAGTAAGCGAGCATGTGCGTGCTCTTCATGAGTGGAGTCTAGGTTTCTTATAGCCCCACTGTCAATCCTGCTGGTTTTCAAACCACCTGAAGGGACTCCTCTTCCTGGTGTTGGACCCCAGGGATGGGGTACCCAGTAAGTGGTTCAAACCGCTCACTCCTCAGGGAGGATCTCTGAGCCTGTGTACTCCCTCCACATCTGTGCCCCCTCCAAGAAGAGGAGGGGGATTACACAGACTTGCTTCTCTTCCCCTCCTGCTTGATTTCGTATGCATCTTTCTTACACCTTTGGTTGTATAAGAGTCTTAATGCCAGTCTCCAGTTTGTTTTCAGTAAGAATTGCTCTACAAGTAGATGTATTTATGATGTGTTAGAGAGGGGAAGTGAGCTCTGTATCCTCTTTCTCTGCTATCTTGATCCCACCCCTCAACTTTTTAGTTAAATAAGTTCAAAGTTAAAAAATCCTTTCGTTAGATTATCCTGTGTTTTGCGTATTTGTTGTTGTTCAGGAGATGAGGTAAATTAAACCAGGCAATTAGATATTATTTCAGATAAGAATTTTTTTTTATTTGAAGTATAGTTGATTTACAATGTTGTCTTAGTGTCTGGTGTACGACAAAGTGATTCAGTTTTACATATATATATTATTTTTCATATTTTTTCCATTATAGGTTATTATAAGATATTGAATATAGTTCCCTGTGCTGTACAGTAGGACCTTGTTGTTTACGTGTTTTATATATAGTAGTTTGTATCTGCTAATTCCAAACTCCTAGTTTATCCCTCCCTCCTGCCCTTTCTCCTTTGGTAACCATAAATTTGTTTTCTATGTCTGTGAGTCTGTGATTCTGTTTTGTAGATAAGTTCATTTATATCATATTTTAAATTCCACGTATAAGTGATACCATACGGTATTTGACTTTCTCTGTCTGACTTTTTTCACTTAGTGTGATAATCTCTAGGTCTGTCCATGTTGCTGCAAATGGCATTATTTCTATTTTATGGCTGAGTAATAGTCTGCTGTATACATATACCACATCTTCTTTATCCATTCATGTGTCAGTGGACATTTAGAGTGCTTCCATGTCTTGGCTATTGTCAGTAGTGCTGCTGTGAACATTGAGGTGCATGTTTCTTTCTGAATTAGAATTTTCTTCAGCTATATGTCCAGGAGTGGGATTGCCGGATCATATGGTAACTTTTTTTTAGGGTACCTCCATACTGTTTTCCATAGTGGCTGTACCAGTTTACATTCCCACCAACAGTGTAAGAGGGTTCTTTTTTCTCCATACCTTCTCCAGTATTTATTATTTGTAGACTTTTTAATGATGGCCATTCTGACCAGTATGAGGTGATAACCTCATTGTAGCTTTGATTTACATTTCTCTGATAATTAGCGATGTTGAGCATCAGATAAGAATTTTTAATTGAATAATTAAGGTTATCACATATGCTGTTAGCCTTATACCACCTATGTATTTCAAAGTGCAGAATAAGCATCATCACCAGGTAGTTTGAATATCAGCAGATTTCTTAAGATACTGTACATTCTAGTAAGCCCATGTTTCTCTGCAGTGGTAGAAATAAGATTATTCTTGTTTAGATCACATAGAAGGGATCATACTTAGCAGGTCAGACCTGTTAAAATAGGAGAGCCTAGCAAGGGATCAGAATAGCTTGCAAGGTTGAGCCTTCTTTGTGTTCCCAGAGTTTGAAGAGGGCTGGCCTTCAGTGATAAAAGGGATTAATTACTGATTGTAGGTGGATTTGAAGATGTGTGAAGTTCCTTCCACATCTAAATATGCTTTCCTCTTATCTGCCAACAGGTACAACTGTAACTGCTTTACGATTGTTTAAGAATCTACCTGTAAGAAAGCAATTTTACTCAACTGCTAAAAAATGTAAAGAGGAAATAAAAAAGGTCCAAGATCTCCTCATAAACTATGGTATACTTAAACCTGACGTAAGGATTGTTTTTGTACATAACAAGGTAAGCATTACTGTACTTTCTACAGGACTTTTTTGGTATATGATATAATAAAGGGACAATGTATTTTATCTAAATCAGATATGTAAAGAGTCTTCTTTCAAAATTTGTCCACATTTGTTTAGCTTTTTCTTTATTGTTTAAAGAGCATCTTTACTTTGTTACCTTGTATCTATATGAAATCTGATTGAACCTTTTATTTCTTAATTTCTAAGATAGGTGATTCTACCAAGAGACTTTTCCATCCAAGAAATGTTTGCTTCCTAAATATGACGATGAGTAAGACTTGTTCTTTTCCTTTAAAGAATTCACAATTTAGTAACATTTTCCACCTTCTATTCTAAACTGTTTCTTCTTTGGAAGAGTTTTTTGTTAAGTTTTTAAAGGAAACTACCTCATTTCCATTTTTCAAAGCAGGGCTGATAAGGAATTCCTCCTGTTGCTTGATGAATCTTAGGGGAAAGAAAGGTTTACATATCTTCTGATTGTTATGTTTTTCATAAAATTCCACACATGCACTTCAAAATATTTAATGTAAGGTGAGTAGAACCAACCACACAGCAGAAGTTTGGAAACCTGATGGGGAGTAGAGAGTTAACATTTATTAAGAGTGTACACAATGCCAGGGCCTATGCTAGGTGTGTAAAACTCCTATATCCACAGCAACAGCCAGGTGAGGTAGACATTATATCAATTTGCAGTTGTCCTCTGAACTCAGAGGTTTGATACTCTGCTCAGTGTTGCAAAGCTGGTAAATTGTTGAGATGGGTTTCAAAACTTTACCTGCCTACAGAGTATAGGTTCTTCACACTCTACTGTTTTGTCTTCCCATTTTAATACTACATTACATTTGTGTAGTTCTTTTCCAGGTTTCAGAGCACTTACAATAACCTTGTGGGTTAGACAGCCTTATCTCTATTTGTATGGGGAACTTGAAGCTCAGAATGATCTAAGGAATTGTTTTCTATTTTACAGTAAGTAATACTACTGAGGTCAGAACCCTTTTTCATCCAGTTTTCTTTCCACTCCATGTCTTTTTACTTGTTATTAAGAAGATTCCATATTAAACCAAGTTATGGTGGAATATTTATGATCAAAATCTTTGGTCATCTTAAAAAAATGAAGAAAAACATTAAGAATAGTCAGCCACCTGTTCCTGCTGGCATAGAGCTCAACCAAATGATACCTTGAGATCCCTTCCAGCTCTATCATGCTAGGATTCCTCAGGATGTTGATAGATAGAGACTCATCCTGTTAATATAAATAACCCTATGACCTCTTGATCCAAAGGACATTTAGTCATTAAAAGTTGAATTACCCAAGTTAAGAAAATATTAAGGGCAGAAGAAACAGTGAACAGGAAGGGAAAACAAATGGAAAAAGGTAAAACATGAAGACAGGAGCTACATTTTTATAAAAGAAAAGTGACTACAACCAAAGAGAAAAGTTTTAAGAGAAAACAGAAGAATATTATTGCCCTGTGTAATGGAGATGCATATTTAAAGTCAAATATATATCTTCTAAGCTTTGAATAAGTTTATATTATTATCCCAACCTGTGTAAGATCATCAGTGTAGGCATTTTCTTTTGAAACTGGAAAGTAGTATTTTTTAATACACTGTATTTTATAATTTTTGGAAGACACCGTATCTGAACTTATACTGAGCAAACACAGGTCTCTCGGTGGTCTTCAGTAATTTCAGATGCAGGTCAAATCCTGGAGAGTGTTATGCCATGCAAGTAATGTAAGATTATCAAAAGTTTTATAGTAAAATTAAGTATTAGCTATTATGACACAAGGAAATCATGGACTCAATTATATTTTCAAGCTTTTTTCTTTTAGTATAAATTATTTTTTCACTCTTCTATTTATTAATAGTGCTCTTGTGCCTCAAATGTTATATTGTTAAATGTCCTAAAATAGCATTGATACATTATCATAAATCTCTTTGAACATTGAGTCCTGCTCTGCTCTTACAAACATGCTTATGTTTGTCATTCTTTATGTGCTTTTCTGAAGAACTTTTTGGCTTTAGCTTAAAATTTAAAGATGGCAATATTGTTGTCTCTTCTTTTTTTGAAATTTTTTTCTACATTAGAAACAATCATATTGCACATAATATGAGAAGTACTATTGCTATTTTGACATCTTGGATTAGATAGTGTTCCTTCTTTTTATGAAGGTTTAACCTGCCAAGACATTCTTTGAATACTGATAATGTTGATGTTCTTGCCAGTATGGTTATGTTAGAAAGAGGTATTTTTCTTCTTTCATCACCATGTTCCTTGAAAGCATATTGAATAATGAGACAGCCAGAGAGAAATAATTTACAAGTAGATTCAGTGACTTTATTTAAAGTAGATTTTGTTTGGAGAAATGCTAGAGCCATTTCTTAGATGAGCACTACAGTCTTCAACTTTTGTTTTGTAACTGAATCCCTGTGAGGTCCTGCTACATATATTTTCATTTATAAAGTAGCTGTTTCCCCGAATTAGAAGTTTTTCTCAATGTGGTGATATCTGAAACCCACTTAGTAGTATTAGCTCTTTCATAAGTGCATGAGTAATTTTATAGACCACTAGTTTAGAACATAATGGTAAATACGTGATTTCAGATAAGGGATACTTCATACTTGTGGATTTTCGTGATTTTCCTTTGCTTAAAATATCATTTGTATTTTAAAAAATTGTTTTGAATTTAATCCTGTCTTGATAATTAGAGTCCTGCTGTTATTGCAAAAGCTGAATTGGAGGGCTTCCCTGGTGGTGCAGTGGTTGAGAGTCCACCTGCTGATGCAGGGGACACGGGTTTGTGCCATGGTCCGGGAAGATCCCACATGCCGCAGAGCACCTGGGCCCGTGAGCCATGGCCGCTGAGCCTGCGCGTCTGGAGCCTGTGCTCCGCAACGGGAGAGGCCACAACAGTGAGAGGTCCGCGTACCGCAAAAAAAAAAAAAAGCTGTATTGGATACTATTGACATAAGAAGGTCTGATCTGTCCCTTACAAAAGAGAGAGAGAAGTAATTTAAGGAATGGCTTTCTACCTATCCCGCTTACATGTGACATGAATGTTAAGGCTTATTGGGATGAATTTATTTATTTTTGAAGTCTGGAAGAATGATGACCAAGAATGAGAAGGAAGGGACACATTTATTAGATTATAAACTAAAGATAAATAAGTGGTAGCTTATAATCTGTATGCCCTACATTCATGTTATTCCCTTTGTTCATTTTATTCTACTTTGCATCTTTTAGCCTTTTACTCATGTTTTTTTGTGGGTTTTTTTTTTGCGGTACGCGGGCCTCTCACTGTTGTGGCCTCTCCCGTTGCGGAGCACAGGCTCCAGACGCGCAGGCTCAGCGGCCATGGCTCACGGGCCCAGCCGCTCCGCGGCATGTGGGATCTTCCCGGACCGGGGCACGAACCCGTGTCCCCTGCATCGGCAGGTGGACTGTCCACCACTGCGCCACCAGGGAAGCCCTTACTCATGTATTTTTGAATGTCCCAGTTTTGTTTCACCTGTGCCGTGAGGAATCAAGGAAAAGTCCTTTGCCCATAACTGGACCAGTATTAAAGGGTCACCCCTCCCCCCGCCCATCACAGCCAGTGTTGTGGAGGCAGTATAATCAAAGAGAAATTCCAGTCCAGGACTATGGTTCAAATGCCTCTTCCTTCTGAAGAATATATTCTTCCAGTACTAACCTTGAAAGTTTGGGTGGTTTGTTTTTATTTCTTTTTTAATTAGTGAAGGTGGATGTTCCTTCAGATATATTTTAAGGTTAGCTTGGGGCTCATTATCAATCATGATTGGTTGTTCATTTATTTGTTTTTATTTGCAAATTAATGATAATTTTTTTAATGGTTCTCATTTTTCTTCTTTGTTATATTAACTTCTTTTACTTTTCACCTAACTTCTGTGAAATATTATATAGAAAAGATGAGGGCCATATATAAGTCAAATTTTAGTTTAGTTGATTTCTAATTTTGATGTTTGCTCACACTGTTAAAAAAGACTTTGAAGTCTTCCCCGATCCGCCAGCAAGACTTAGTTATTATGTAGCTTTTTCCATAGCATTTTCTGTGTATTCCTATTATGTCACTTTTGCTTTGTTGGAAGTGATTTGCATTCTCTCTCCCCATCCCAACAGCCTCTTGTGGAAGGGAGGGCTGCATCTTGCTTATATCTGTATTCCTCTTAATGCTCACTTAGCATTACAAAATTTTGAGTATACAACCATAAAAAAGAATGAAATAATGCCATAGAGATTATCATACTAAGTGAAGTAAGTCAGAAAGAGTAAGGCAAATACTGCATAATGTAACTTATATGTAGAATCTAAAATATGACACAAATGAACTTATCTACGAAACAGAAACAAACTCACAGATACAGAGAACAAACTTGTAGTTGCCTAGGGAGAGGGGGTGGGGGAGGGAGAGATTGGAAGTCTGGGATTAGCAGATGCAAATTATTATGTATAGAATGGATAAGCAGCAAGGTCTTACTGTATAGCACAGGGAACTATGTTCAGTATCCTGTAGTAAACCATAATGGAAAAGAATATATATGTGTGTGTATATATATACACACACATATGTGTGTGTATATGTTATATGTTAATCCCAAACTCCTAATTTATTCCTCTTCCCCCACTTTCTCCTTTGGTAACCAAAAGTTTGTTTTCTATGTCTGTGGGGTCTATTTCTGTTCTGTATAAGGTCTGTGGGGTCTATTTCTGTTCTGTACAAATGACCTGTATAAGGTCATTTGTATCCTTTTTTTTTTTTTGGATTCCATATATAAGTGGTATTGCATGATATTTATCTATCTGGCTTACTTCACTTAATGGTACAGTAATCTCTAGGTCCATCCATGTTGCTGCAAATGCCATTATTTTATTCTTTTTTATGGCCAAGTAATATTCCATTGTATATATATACCACAAATGGGACATAATTAAAAGCTTTTGCACAACAAAGGAAACCATAAACAAAACAAAAAGACAACCTACAGAATGGGAGAAAATATTTTAAAATGATGTGACCAACAAGGGATTAATCTCCAAAATATACAGAGAGCTCATACAGCTCAATATAAAAAAAAAACCAAACCACCCAATCAAAAAATGGGCAGAAGATCTAAATAGATATTTCTCCAAAGAAAACATACAGATGGCCAAAAAAGCACATGAAAAGATGCTCAACATTGCCAATTATTAGGGAAATGCAAATCAAAATTACTAGTACCACTTTAAATTCATGATCACTAATCTTTGTACTGCCTGGTAGTCATACTGTGTTTCTCTCGCCCATTTTCTCTCCTGGTCTCCTATATCAGTGCTTTAAACAAACTTTAATGTGCATACAAATCACCTGGGGATCTTGTTAAAAGTGCAGATCCTGATTTACAAGGCCAGGGAGGGCCTGAGATTCTACATTTCTGACAAGTCTCCAGGTGGTGCAGTTGCTGCTGGCCCATGATCCACACATTGAGTGGAAGTCCCAAAGGGCTATTTCATGTGTTCTCTTCTCAGATAGTCAAGTCCTTCTTCCCTATCTTCACAAGAGTAGTACAGGGAACTAGGACATAACGTGATCTTACGTCCTATTTCACTGAGAAGATTGAGGCAATCAAGAGAGAACTTTTACAAACTACCCACCTGTCTGCAATTGTGCCCATACATTCAGCCTTCCCTTCTGTTGCTATAGATGTATGTGTCATGTTTCTAGGCAAGGCCAGTTCCTTCACTTGGGCAAAACTTCTTAAAATACTTGTCTGTATTCATTGTATCCAATTACTTTCCCCCCATTCTCTCTTGAACCCACTCTAGTCAGACTTTCTCTTTCTGCCAGTCCACAACTCTTACCAAGGTCACCATTTACTTTCAGATTTCTAAATCCAGTGGTCACTTCTCAGATCTTATCTTACTTAACATTTGCCACAGTTGATCTCCGCATCCTTGAAACACTTTTTCACCTGTCTTCTAGGTCAACACACATACTTGGTTTTTTTCCTATCTTTCTACCATTTGTTATCAGTCTTCTAGTTCCACCTCATATCCTAACTTGTAAACATTTAGTGTCCTGTGGCTCAGTTCTGGAATCTATCCTCATATGTGTGTGTGTGTGCGTGTGTGTGTGTGTGTGTGTGTGTGTGTGTAATTTATTCTCATATATATTCTTTTCTTGATGTGCTTATTCAGGCTTATGCCTTTAGATATCATTTATACACTGATGATGCCTCAATTTTTATCTCCATTCTATAGCTCTCTTCTGAACTCCAAACTCATAGATCTAACTACCACCCCAAATCTCTCTTTGGATGTTTAGTAATAAGCTCCTCACATTTAACATGACCAAAAGTAAGCTCCCTACCTTGTCTCTCAGAATTGCTCTTTCCACATCCTCTGCATCAGCATGTGAGAATTCTGTTTCTCCTGTTGGCAAACCAGAAGCCTTAGGGTTATCCTTGACTACTGATTCTCTCACACTTTTATCTGATAAAAGAGTAAATTCTGTTGGTCTACCTTCAAAATATATCTAAAATCTAACTACTTTTCACCATGTCTGACTACCACTGTCGTCCAAGCCACCATCATCTCTCACCTGGATTTTTGTAATAGTACTCTAATTGGATCTCCCCACTTCCTACCTTTCTCTCTTTAGTCTGTTCCCAGCCCAACAGCTAGGGTGACCTGTAAAAATGTAATTCAGGTCATGCAACTCCTCTTCAGTGAGTTTCCATCTCAAAGTCTTTATAAATGGCCTGTGAGTTCTACATAAAGGTTAGTAAACCTTTTTTTGTAAAGAGCCATAGTGTAAATATTTTGGGTTTTCTAACTCATACAGGCTCTCTTACAACTGTTCAGCTCTGCTGTTGTAGCATGAAAGCAGCCGTAGGTATTAAAACTTTACTTTAAAAAGCAGGCAGTGGGTTGGAGTCAGTCCTTGGGCTATAGTTTGCTGACCCCTGTTATAGATGATCTGATCCACTATTATGTCTGATCTCATATTTTTCTTTTCTTGGCTTCAGCTACCTGGCCTCCTTGTTTTTTCCTTGAACGTACTAATCATACTTCCAACTTAGAACCTTTGTATTTGTAGTTCTTTGCTTAGAACATCCTTCTGTATATCTGGCTCAATCCTCATCTTTTAGTTCTTAAAACTTCTCAATGAAGCTTTCTTTAGCCACCCTAAAATTATAACCATTTCTCCCGCCCCACACATGTTTTCCTGCTGCTGCTTCTTAAAACTTCTCAAAATCGAATACACTGTATGTTGTACTTATGTTTTGTTTTTGTTTTGTTTTTGCGGTATGCGGGCCTCTCACTATTGTGGCTTCTCCCGTTGCGGAGCACAGGCTCCGGACGCACAGGCTCAGAGGCCATGGCTCATGGGCCCAGCTGCTCCGCGGCATGTGGGATCTTCTCGGACCGGGGCACAAACCCGTGTCCCCTGCATCAGCAGGTGGACTCTCAACCACTGCGCCACCAGGGAAGCCCTGTTGTACTTATCTTAATTTATTGTCTCTCTCTCTCCTCCTCTGGAATATAATTTCCATGAGGGGAAGCATTTTTGACTATTTTTTCACCGATGTGTCCCTAGTCGATGGTAGTACTTCACGTAGGTACTCAAAAAATATGTGTTAAAATAATGAGTGTGATCAAGGATTGAGAGCATGGAGGACAGGAGTACTCTTATCACATTGGTGGCACTAGCCCATACGGGATTGTGAACATAGGTATTAAAGCACCAAAGATACAGTGGTAAATGGTGTCACTAGAATCAGAAATAGCATCTGGAAAAGAGAGGTGGGAAAACAGCAAGTATCAGCTTTTATACTCGAGACATTTCCCTTTTTTTCTGGAGGGCTCCTAGGAAGTCACCGAAGAGGGACGGCTGACTTTAGCCACTTGGCAGGTGGGTGTTACTTCACTTGGCAGTGAAGTAGGAGCAACCTGTAAAAGTGATTTCACCTAGAACTCCACAAGTGGGTGGGTCATAGGCTAATTCTATTACAGTATAATTTGCTAATATAGATAAGTGGACCAAGATCATTCTAGGTAGAGGAATAGTATGAATATAAAAGATGTAGGTAGGAAAGTACAGAGCACATTTAGAGGCAGTGAATAAGTCAATTTAGGTGAGTAAGTATTTTATATAAAGGAATACAGGAAGATAAATCCTGAAAGACAATTTGAGGCTAGATTATAAAGGGTCTTTAATGCTAGGCTGATTTTTTCTTTTTAAATAGAAAATTGAGAGTAGGGAAGTGACTTGATCAGGGTGTTACCTCAGACAGTTAGTTTGGGAGTAGTGTGCTGGGAGAAATTATAGGAGACTATAAATGGTGACATTAGTTAGGAAGCTGTAACAAACGTTCAGGCACTGTGGGTCTGAATAGGATAAGCAGATTGGGCATAGAAAACAGTGTGATTGCTATTATAAGGAAGAATCAATGAGACTGATTGACTGCACATAGAAAATGAAGAACAGAAAAGAGGTGAGGATACCTGATTTAGTTAACTTAATGCCTAGGCAAATGATAATACTGTATACATGCCTTTTTTATTCTTGGATGGGTGCATCTGTCTTTCTCCTCTTATATGTAGTACCTTCATGAATTACTCTGGCATAATTTTGATTTCACTCCGGAAAAACCTAATAGAATCAAAGCAAACTTTTAAAGTGAAGTTATTGTTACCTCATCAGTAGAAAGTTTTTGTTAACTAATCAATTAAGAAAGAAAAGCTCATCAACTCCAGGCTGCATATTATTTGTTAGCCTTAAAACTTGTTGTTTGTTTTTTTAATAAAAGGACAAAATTAGAAATAAAAAAAAAAGAACCATAAGGTAATTGTTGGCATATTTGCCTGAATAGGGTGTATGGGAAGAGAATTGCCATCAGTTAAGGACCAGAGAGCCAGCTGATTGTAGGAGTGTTGGCAATTCAAAATCTGTAGGTTTGGTCGTCTTTTTTCTTTTCTAAATATTATTGTGTTAAGAACACTTAACATGAGATCTGCACACTTAACAAATAGTTTAAGTGTACCATATAGTATTGTTGACTAGCGGTATGGTGTACAGCAGATCTCTAGAACTTACTAACCCTAGCTGAAACTTTATGCCTATTTATTAGTAACTTCCTATTTCCCTGTCCCCCCAGTCCCTGTTAACCACCATTTTGACTCTTTGATTCTATGAATTTGTCTATTTTAGATGCCTCATATAAGTGGAATTATGCAGTATTTGTCTTTCTATGACTAGTTTATTTCACTTGGCATAATGGTCCTCATGATCGTCCATGTTGTCACATGTTGTAGAATTTCCTTCTTTTTTAAGCCTGAATAATATTTCATTGTATGTATATAGTACATTTTCTTTATCCATTCATCCATCAGTGGATATTTAGGTTGTTTCCACATCTTGGCCATTGTAGATAGTGCTGCATGGGAGTGCTAGTATCTCTTTGAGAATTTGCTTTCAATTATTTTGGAAAATACTCAGATGTAGGATTGCTGAATCATTTGATAGTTCTATTTTTAATATTTTGGGGTATCTCCATGCTGTTTTCTGCAGCAGCTACACCATTTTGTATCCCCGCAAATAGTATACAAGGGTTCCAGTTTCTCCACATTGTTACCAACACTTGTTGTCTTTTCAGTAGCCATCCTGACAGGTGTGAGGTGATATCTCATTGTGCTTTTTGATTTGCATTTTATACTGAGCATTTTTTATATACCTGTTGACCATTTGTATTTCTTCTTTGGAGAAATGTCTATTCAAGTCTTTAGCCCATTTTTTGTTGGGTTATTAGTTTTTTGGTTTTTGAGTTGTAGGAGTGTCTTATATGTTCTGGAAATTAATTGTCAGATATATGGTTTGTAAATATTTTCTCCCATTTCATAGGTTGCCTTTTCACTTCATTGATTGCTTCCTTTGCTGTGCAGAAGCTTTTTAGTTTGATGTAGTCCCACTTGCCTATTTTTGTTTTTGTTGCTTGTCCTTTTGGTGTATTATCCAAGAAATCATTGCCAAGACGAGTGTCATAAAGCTTTTCTTGTATGTTGTCTTCTAGTTTTACAGTTTCAGGTGTTATATTTAAGTCTTTAATCTATTTTGAATTGATTTTTGTGTGTGGTGTGAGATAAGGGTCCAACTTCATTCTTTTGCATGTTGATATCCAGTTTTCCCAACACTATTTATTGAAGAAACTATCCTTTCCTCATTGTGTAGTTTTGGCACCCTTGTCGGACATCAGTTGACCATATATGCATGGATCTTTTTCTAGGCTCTCTATTCTTTTCTGTTGGTATTTATGTCTGTCTGTATGCCAGTGCCATATTGTTTTGATTATTGTAGTAATCAAATACTACAATATATTGTAATATATTTCAACCTCAGGAACTGTCATGCCTCTAACTTTGTTCTTTATCAGGATTTATTTGGCTCTTCATGCTCTATTATAGTTCCATATGAGTTTTAGAATTGTGTTTTTCTATTTCCGTAAAGAATGCCATTGGGTTTTTTGTTTTTTTTTTAATAGGGATTGCACTGAATCTGTAGATCACTTGAGTAGTATAGAAATTTTAACAATGTTAAGTCTTCCAACCCATGAACACAGGATGCCTTTCCACTTGTGTCATCTTTAATTTTTTTCATCAGTGTCATCATACAAGTCTTTTACCTCCTTAGATTTATTTCTAAGTATTTTATTCTTTTTGGTGCTATTGTAAATAAGATTGTTTTCCTAATTTCCTTTTCAGGTAGTTCATTGTTAGTATATAGACATACAACTGATCTTTGTATTAATTTTGTATCCTGCAACTTCATTGAATTTATTAGTTCTAACGGGTTTTTTATGGAGTCTTTAGGGTTTTCTAGAAATAGGATCTTATCTGCAAACAGGGACAATTTCACTTCTTCCTTTCTCATTTAGATCCCTTTTATTTCTTTTTCTTGCATAATTGCTTGGCTAGGACTTTCAGAACTATAATGAATAGAAGTGGCAAGTATGGGCATTCTTACCTTGTTACTGATCTTAGAGGAAAAGCTTTCAGTTTTTCACTGTTGAATATGATGGGCTTTTTCTAGATGGCTTTTATTATGTTGAGTTACCTTGCTTCTATTCCTAGTTTGCTGAAAGTTTTGGTTTTTTTGTTTTTTGCGGTACGTGGGCCTCTCACTGTTGTGGCCTCTCCTGTTGCGGAGCACAGGCTCCGGACGCACAGGCTCAGCGGATGTGGCTCACGGGCCCAAGCTGCTCCGCGGCATGTGGGATCTTCCCGGACCAGGGCACAAACCCGTGTCTCCTGCATCGGCAGGCGGGCTCTCAACCACTGCGCCACTAGGGAAGCCCCTGCTGAAAGTTTTTAATTGTGAAAGGTTGTTCAGTTTTGTCAGATATTTTTTCTGCATCTATTGAGACGATCATGTGATTTTTATCCTTTATTTTGTTAATGTGGTGTATCACATTAATTTAAATGGATGTGTTGAACCATCCTTACATCCTAGAGATAAATCCCATTTGACCATAGTGTATGATCTTTTTAATATGCTGTTGGTTTGATTTCTAGTGTTTTGTTGAGAATATTTGCATCTGTATTCATCAGGGATATTGGCCTGTAGTTTGATTTTCTCATAGTATTCTTCTCTGGCTTTGGTATCAGGAAAATGCTGGCTTCATGAAATGAGTTGGAAGTGTTTCTTCTTTCTCAGTTTTTAGGAAGAGTTTGAGAAGGATTGGTGTTAATTCTCCTTTAAATGTTTGGTAGAACTCACCAGTGAAGCCATCTGGTCTTAGGATTTTTTTTGTTGGAAGGATTTTGATTACTGATTCAAACTTCATACTAGTTATAAGTTTCTTCAGACTTTTCTTTCATAACTTAATCTTCGTAGGTTGTATGTTTTTAGGAATTGAACCCTTCTTGTAGGTTATCCAGTTTATTGACATGTAATTGTTCATGTTGTCTGTCATGATTATTTTTATTTCTGTGGCATTAGTTGTAATATCTCTTCACTTCTAATATTATTTATTTGGATCTATTTTTGTTAGTCTAGCTAATAACGGTTTGTTTTGTCCCATTTCAAAAAACCAACTCTTATTTTTGTTGATTTCTTTTTCTGGTTTTTTTCTCTATTTTGTTTATTTTCTACTCTAATCTTTATTTTTTTCCTTCTGCTAACTTTGGACTTAGTTTGTTGCCCTTTTTCTAGGTCTTTGAGGTATATAGTTAGGCTGTTTGACATCTTTCTTTTTTAATGTAGGTGATTTTTCTGTGAACTTCCCTCTTAGTGTTGCTTTTGCTGCACCCATAAGTTTTGGTATGTTGTATTTTCATTTTCCTTTATCTCAAGGCATTTTATAATTTCCTTTTTTATTTCTTTGACCTAGTGGTTGTTCAAGAGTATGTTGTTTAATTTCCACATATTGTGAATTTTCCGGTTTTCCTTTTGCTATTGATTTTTAGCTTCATTGCATTGTGGTCAGAAAAAATACTTGGTATGTTTCAATCTTTTTAAATTTGTTAATACTTGTATCATGACCTAACATATGATTTATCCTGGAGAAAGAGCCAAGTGAGCTTGGGAAGAATGTGTATTCTGCTCCTGTTGGGTGGAATGTTCTATATATGTCTATTAGGTCTATTTGGTCTATACTGTTGTTCAAGTCCTTTGTTTCCTTATTGATTTTCTGTCTAGATTTTCTATCCATTATTGGTCTTGATCTGAAAAAAAGAACAACTAGAGAACCATGTAGAGGATGGAGTTGCATTGTAGAAGAGGTGGTTGGGGTAGCTTCCTTTAAAATGTGTTAGGGAGGGCTTCCCTGGTGGCGCAGTGGTTGAGAGTCCGCCTGCCAATGCAGGGGACGTGGGTTTGTGCCCCGGTTTGGGAAGATCCCACATGCCATGGAGTGGCTGGGCCTGTGAGCCATGGCCGCTGAGCCTGCGCGTCTGGAGCCTGTGCTCCGCAACGGGAGAGGCTGCAACAGTGAGAGGCCTGCGTACCACAAAAAAAATGTGTTAGGGAGAAGTAAGAGTCAATTTGGAGAAGAAAAGTCTCTTGAAAAACAAAATGTAATAGAAAGGTGATATATTCAGTTCGAATAAAGAAGAAAAGCTGAAATCAAATATTGTATAAAGCAGTAGCAGCTTGATTTGCAAATAACCTTTTCTGTAAAGTTAAATATGGGAGGATGTAGTGATTGCCTCAGAGATCCACAATTAAAGAGCTGATCAGAAAGACTGATCTGAAAGATTTCTATAAACAGTATTAAGAATATAAGTAATCTGGAAGCAGTCATTAAACTGGTTGAATTCAAAAAGAATTTTCAGAGGAGGTGGCTTTAGAACTGGTTCTTGAGAAAGACTTAGTGGGCAAAAGCATTCAAAGCACATGCCAGATCAAGGAGTCATGAGAGGTCAGAGAAAGCCAGTATAGGAAAATAGATGAGGCTGGAAAGGTTACTTGGGTCTAGATTCTGAGGGATCTTACGGACTTTACATGGGAATATGGACTTCTTGCCAAGTGGTTAATGGGAACATAATAAGGACATTTAGTAGGAGACTAACAGGATATGATAATTCTCATGGCAGTTGGAGAATGAACCAAATTATGTGTAGTAGTTGTGTAACAGAAGAAGCTGGTTCAGTAGTCCAAGCAGTTGCACAGAGCATGTAGAAAAGGGTATAGGCAAGAAAAACATTTTTTAAAATATATCTTTATTGGAATATAATTACTTTACAGTGTTGTGTTAGTTTCTACTATCCAGCAAAGTGAATCAGCTATATGTATACATATGTCCCCTCCCTCTTGATCTTCCCTCCCACCCTCCCTATTCCACCCCTCTAGGTCGTCACACAGCATCGAGCTGATCTCCCTGTGCTATGCAGCAGCTTCCCACTAGCCATCCATTTTACATTTGGTAGTGTATATATGTCAATGCCACTCTCACTTCATCCTAGCTTCCCCTTCACCCCTGTGTTCTCAAGTCCGTTCTCTACGTCTGCATCTTTATTCCTGCCCTGCCACTAGGTTCATCAGTACTGTTTTTTTAGATTCCTTATATGTGCATTAGCATACAGTATTTGTCTTTCTCGTTCTGACTTACTTTACTCTGTATGACAGACTCTAGATCCATCCACCTCATTACAAATAACTCAATTTCGTTCCTTTTTATGGCTGAGTAATATTCCATTATATATATGTACCACATCTTTATCCATTCATCTGTCGTTGGACATTTAGGTTGCTTGCATGTCCTGGTTATTGTAAATAGTGCTGCAGTGAACATTGTGGTACATGCATCTTTTGGAATTATGGTAAAGAAAACATTCTGATGTAGATAAGATTTGATTAGCAATTGGAAATAATCTTTCTTGCTTTAAAGGCTACAAAGAGTATCTATAATCTCCCTTTGAAAATTATGCAGAGGTTAACTTATGTTTTCAAATTTTTGCTTAGTTTTTTTGACTGAACCATACCTTCTTTACATGATTCAAAACCCAAAAAGTATGAAAAGGTAGAGTGAAAAAATTAATCTCATCTTTGTCTCTCATATGCCTAGCTCCTATAAGCCCCCCTCCCATAGGTAAAGTCACTAATTTCTTTATAACCGTAGGAAAAAATAATTATGCATACTATATTTCAAAACGTGAATATAAAATAAACATTTAAGCAGAGTAAATTAAGCATAAAAGATTTTATATTTTTTTTTTAAGGGGGGAGGGAGGGGTCTTTTTTAATTTTTTTTTTTTTTTTCTATTTGGCTGTGCCATGTGGCTTGCGGGATCTTAGTTCCCCAACCAGGGGTTGAACTCAGCCCCCACACCTCCACCCCACTCAGTGAAAGCACTGAGTCCTAACCACTGGACCACCAAGGAATTCCCACATAAGAGACTTTAAATATTGAACTCTTCTAAATAAATTTTACCTGTTTTAAACTCTAGGGCTGCTTAGTAAGAATCAAATCATATTAATGCTTATTATGTTAATAGAATGTGATATTCTTTTTTTTGTTTTTTTTGTTTTGCGGTACGCAGGCCTCTCACTATTGTGGCCTCTCCTGTTGCGGAGCACAGGCTCCAGACGCGCAGGCTCAGCAGCCATGGCTCACGGGCCTAGCTGCTCCGCGGCATGTGGGATCTTTCCAGACCGGGGCATGAACCCGTGTCCCCTGTATCGGCAGGTGGACTCTCAACCACTTTGCCACCAGGGAAGCCCATGATATTCTTTTAACAATAGTATTTGGTATTGTGATGGAATAATCCATAATTTTATACTAAACTCAAAACATTCAGCAATAAAGTTTCTATAAGCTTCTATAGCTAATGTTGTTATCATACTGCCAGTGTGGAAAGAGATTGCCTTTTCTTATACTGTGTTTGTGCCTCTGCCCTTTTCTGAATCATTCAGTACAAATACATGCCCAGGAGTAGATAGCAGTAGATACAGATCTATTATTGTAAGACCTTGGAAGTAGTTAAAACTTCTGATTTTTAAGAAATTGAAACATGAAGTTCTTAGTACATGTCTGCAAATAATTTGCGTGAAAAGTTTGGTGGCACTCTATGCCAATATGTATACTTTGATTTCATATTCTAGGAGTCACCTTTGCTCAGGCAGTCTTATTAGCATTATAGTTTTTAGTTAATTGTTTATTATCTATGTGTAACCTCCTTTTTCCCATTATCACAAGTTGCCTTCACAGTTGAGGTTTACTAATTAAATACTGAATATTCTCATCTAACTTCAAATAGTATATGTCAATGAAGTAGGAAAAATGGCAAGATATATTTGGCTAACTTCAATCAACTACATGGCTTGCATGTAATATATTTTTTATTGAGGTGTTTTCTCGCTGTCATCATCTTGACTAGAGTCAGATTCTTACTTGGCACATCCAGATGCTCCAACTTTGTGTGACCTAGATAGAAAACATATGGGGGTATGTGTGTGTATTTTTAGCACACATTAAGCTTTCAGCCTAAGGGCAAAATATATGAAAAACTTCCGGAAGTGAAAAGAAGATCTCTGTTTTAGAAAATAATACAGGATTGATGAAATGGTGGGGAAAGCAAACTAAAAACTACTTGCTGTAAAAACTGTAGCACTTAAAAATTCAGTACTTTCTATACCCTTAATTTTTAATTACTATACTTAATTGTTTAGTTCTTTAATAATGGGTCCTGTTTTGAAAATGAATCTTAATTGCCTAAGTAATAGTGAAGATTTAATTTATTGGCAGACCTCTTTATTATTTATTGTTAGCCTAACTATAACTACTTAGAAAATGCTTCTAAATCAGCCCCCTGATCTGATGCAATAATTGCCCAGTGTGAAATAATGCTCTAGAACTGCTAGTAGTATTTACATTAAAAAAAAAAAACAATTCACATTCAGTGGTTCTTGTGTTTCACAGCTTGTTTAGAGCCCATTTCCTCAAGTGATCTTTCTGCAGTTCTGTATACTAGCTTTTCAATAGGTCAGGCAGTGCAATAGCATGTTTGCATTAATCAGCAGCTAAGATTCCTATCTGAGGCATCACTCTAATACAAACTAAAACACACAAGATGACGTTTCCACTAGAAAAATCACAGGTTTTATAGCTATATTAAGTGCAGGAATTTTAAAACATTAGTTTTCTTGAAATGTTTTCATGACTACTCATTTTAAATACATTTTATACATATGTATGAATCAGAGAGCTAGCTGGCTAGCTTTAAGGAGATAAACTTTTTGTGAGTAAGTTTTTATTGCTCAACTACTCCTTGTTAAAAATAACTTGTGATATAGAAAGTATGAAGCAGATGACACTTAATTTATATACAGTTGCAGATTATTAAGAACCTTAACCTGCTTCTCTTATTTTGAGTATTTTTCCTTAAATCACCAGCTACTGGCTGGCTTAAAATAACAACCATCATAGCAGAAGCCAGCACCTTTTTGTCTTTTTACACTCACACACATACAAACACAAACACGTGCAGAGGAAATGGAAAGATTACAGTCTGACAAAAATAAACAGAGAAAATAAACAGAGTTACCACTTTACCCAGCTATTTCACTCCTAGGTATATACACAAGAAAAATAAAAATATATTTCACACAAAAAGATGTACGTGAATGTTTATAGCAGCATCGTTCGTAATAGGCAAAAAGTGGAAATAACCCACACGTCCGTCATAAGAGGCAATGATACTTCAAATGTATATCCATATAGGGGAATATTATTTAGCCATTAAAAAAGGAATGAGTTCCTGACAAAAGTCCGGGACCAGCCAGCTTCACAGGTGCATTTTAACAAACATTTAAAGAATTAACACCTGTCCTTCTCAGACTGTTGAAGAAGGAATGCTTGTGAACTCATTCTACAAGACCAGCATCACCCTGATACCAAAACCAGACAAAGGTAGTGGAAAAAAAATTACAAGTCAATATCACTGATAAACGCAGATGCAAAAATCCTCAACAAAATATTAGCAAGCCAATATCAGTAATACATTAAAAGGATCATACACCATGATCAGATGCAGTTTATTTCAGGGATGCAAGAATGATTCGGTATCCACACATCAATCAGTGTGATATACCACATTAACAGATTGAAGAATAAAAATCATAGGATCATCTCAGTAGGTGCAGGAAAAGCTTTTCACAAAATTCAACATCCGTTTATGATGTTAAAACTGTCAACAAAGTAGGTATAGAGGGAATGTACCTCACCTTAATAAAGGCCATATATGACAATCCCACAGCTCACATCATACTCAAAGGTGAAAAACTGAAAGCTTTCCCTCTGAGGTCAAGAGCAGGAAAAGGTTGCCCACTGTCACCACTTTTATTCAACATAGTATTAGAAGTCCTAGCCCCAGCAGTTAGATAAGAAAAAGAAGTAAAAGGAATCCACATTGGAAAGGAAGAAGTAAAACTTTCACTGTTTGCATATGATATGATACTATGTATAGAAAATCCTAAGGATGCCACCAGAAAACTATTAAAACTAATAAATGAATTTGGTAAAATTCCAGGATACAAAATTAATATACATAAATCTGTTGCATTTCTATACATTAACAATGAACTATCAGAAAGAGAAATTAAGATAACAACCCCATTTACAATTGCATCAAAAAGAATAAAATGCCCAGAAATAAATCTAACCAAGGAGGTAAGAAACCTGTACTCAGAAAACTATAAGATATTGATGAAAGAAATTGAAAATGACACAAACAAATGGAAAGATAAAACATGCTTATGGATTGGAAGAATTAATATTGTTAAAATGACCATACTTCCCAAGGCAGTTTATGAATTCAGTGCATTGCCGTCAAAATACCAATGGCTTTTTTCACAGAACTAGAAGAAATAATTCTAAAATATGTATGGAAACACAGAAGACCCAAAATGACAAAAACAATCTTAAGAAAGAAGAACAAAGCTGGAGTTATCGTGCTCCCCAATTTCAAGCTATCCTACAAAGCTACAGTAATCAAAACAATATGATATTGGCACAAAGCTGGAATTATCATGCTCCCCGATTTCAAGCTATACGACAAAGCTACAGCAATCAAAACAATATGATAGGGACTTCCCTGGTGGTGCACTGGCTAAGAATCTGCCTGCCAATGCAGGGGACACAGGTTCGAGCCCTGGCCCGGGAAGATCCCACATGCTGCGGAGCAACTAAGCCTGTGTGCCACAACTACTGAGCCTGTGAGCCACAGCTACTGAGCCTACGTGCCACAACTACTGAAGCCCGCGCGCCTAGAGCCCGTGCTCCACAACAACAGAAGCGGCCACAATGAAAAGCTCGCATGCTGCAACAAAGAGTAGCCCCCGCTCACCGCAACTAGAGAAAGCCCACATGCAGCAACGAAGACCCAATGCAGCCAAAAATAAATAAAACATAAAAGTTATAAAAAAAAAACACAATATGATATTGGCACAAAACCAGACACAAAGATCAATGGAAGAGAATAGAGAGCCCAGAAGTGAACCCTCATGTATATGGTCAATTAATCTACGATAAAGGAGGCAAGAATACACAATGGGAAAAAGACAGCCTCTTCAACATATAATGTTGGGAAAACTGGACAGCTACATG
The DNA here is from genome assembly GCF_963924675.1 of Phocoena phocoena. Classification (NCBI taxonomy): domain Eukaryota; kingdom Metazoa; phylum Chordata; class Mammalia; order Artiodactyla; family Phocoenidae; genus Phocoena; species Phocoena phocoena. The sequence continues at coordinate 70,852,533 of NC_089225.1, forward strand.
CAAAAGAACCAAACTGAACTGCTTTTTCACACAATTTACAGAAGTAAATTCAAAATGGATGAAAGACTTACATGTAAGACCTGAAACTGTAAAACTCTTAGAAGAAAACATAAACAGTACACTCATTGGTCTTAGCAGTATTTTTTTGGATCTCTCTCCTCAGGCAAGGAAACAAAAGCAAAAATAAACTAATGGGACTACACTAAAAAGCTTTTGCACAATGATAGAAACTGTCAACAAAATGAAAAGGCTGCCTGTTGAATGAACAAAGATGTTTGTCAACAATATATATGATAAGGGGTTAATATCCAAAAAGTACAAAGAACTCAACTTAATAACCAAATAAACTGATTTAAAACTGGGCAGAGGATAGCACAGGGAGATCTGCTTGGTGCTTTGTGACCACCTAGAAGGGTGGGATGGGGAGGGTGGGAGGGAGATGCAAGAGGGAGGGAATTTGGGGATATATGTATACATATAGCTGATTCACTTCGTTATACAGCAGAAACTAATACAACATTGTAAAGCAACTATACTCCAATAAAGATGTTAACAAAAAAAGGCAGAGGACCTGAGTAGACATTTTTCCAAAGAAAACATAGATGGCCAACAGGCACCTGAAAAGATGCTCAATATCACTAATCATCAGGGAAATGCAGACCAAAACCACAGTGAGATATCACCTCACACCTGTCAGAATAGCTATTATCAAAAAGCAACAAATAACAGGTGTTATTTGAGAGGGTGTGGAGAAAAGGGAACCCTCCTGCACTGTTGGTGGGAATGTAAATTGGTGCAGCCACTAAGGAAAACAGCATGGAGGTTCCTCACAAAATTAAAAATAGGACTACCACACGATTCAGCTATTCCACTTCTGGGTATTTTTCCAGAGAAAACAAAAATACTAATTTGACAAAATATATCCACCCCTATGTTCATTGCAGCACTGTTTACAATAGTCAAGATATGGAATGGGGCTTCCCTGGTGGCACAGTGGTTGAGAGTCTGCCTGCCGATGCAGGGGACACGGGTTCATGCCCTGGTCTGGGAAGATCCCACATGCCGCGGAGTGGCTGGGCCCGTGAGCCATGGCCACTGAGCCTGCGCATCCGGAGCCTGTGCTCCGCAACGGGAGAGGCCACAACAGTGAGAGGCCTGTGTACTGCAAAAAAGAAAAAAAGATATGGAAGCAGCCTAAATGTCCATTGACAGATGAATGGATAAAGAAGATGTGGTACGTATATACAATGGAATACTACTGAGCCATAAGAAAAGAATGAAATCTTGCCATTTGCAACAACATGGATGGACCTAGAGGGTATTACGCTGAGTGAAATAAGTCAGAGAAAAAGAAATACTGTATGATTTCATTTATATGTAGAGTCTAAAAAACAAAACAAATGAGCAAGCATAACAAACCGAAAGACTCATGGAGAACCAACAGGTGTTTACCAGAGGGGAGTTGGTGGTGGGATGAAAGTAAAAACAAAAAATAGTAACTATGTGAGGTAATGAATGCTTATTAGCTTGATTGTGGTGATCACTGCACAATATGCAATGTTATATGAAACAATAAGATTGTATGTCTTAAATATATACAGTTTTTGTCAATTATACCTCAAAGCTGAAAAAAAGATTTTAAAAAAGAAATTATTGCTCGTTATCAACCAAATATTTCCATGTCCTTAATTATCCTATTGATACCAATACTGCATTCTAATTCAGCCAGCTTTTAATTTCCTAGAGGGCAAGGATTCTGACCATTTTTTTCCTTGTATGTCTACGTAACCCATTGCTCTTTTCTCTGTGATGGGACCTCAGTACTTCGATGTGTATAGGCATGTTGAGTGGACTAGTGCTTTTGGAATCTTTCAGGAAGGCTGTATTTATATAAATAGATTTATGTTTGCAGTGCAGCTCCCAGTGCAAAAAGAATTAAATGTTATGTGACATACAGAAGTGTAGGTTATATAGCTGTTAATAGGACATTAAGATTTCTTTATTTGATAAGTGTCACTTTGGAATTTTGCACATAAATATGTGGAGATTGAGCCTTTGATTAAAGTTTGAGTGCCCAAACTCTGAAATCACTTGAAATCACATGTTTTAACCTGAAATCACTTGAGCATAGCTTTTTTACCTTTAAAATTTCTAGTATGGACGATGAAGATAAAAGGAACTCTGCACATTTTTACATATGAAACCAGTCAACCCAGCTAATCAGTGACTATTCCAGATGCCAATGAAATGAAGCACACTAATGACTTAATGTGATTCTTACCTAAACACATTGTGTTTAATGGTCAGAATTCAGAGGCATTGCATAAAAATTATATCTAAGCTGAAATTGTTCAGAAGTGTTAAAAAAGCAGTGACTCAAAATTCACTTGAAAAAGATAAACAGAACTAGGAAGCAGTGTCATTCAAAATGATCTTCTTTCAAAGAGCCTTGCTGCTGTCAGTATTATTTGTAACTTTTTGGTAGGAATCATTTTATCAGTATCTGTTTATAGAAATTGGAAAGAACCTCAGTCACCTATTGCTATCCTCCATCTAGAAGGGAGAGAATATTGGAAGTTCCTGTGACCTGAGCTGAGTTAGAATCATCATTAGTGGGGTATATAGCTGGTGGCTTTCTACATCCATCTCATTTTAAAACATGTAAATAATATTCGTTATGTGACAGACACTAAATTTATGAGTTGAACAGCATAAAAGTCCCTCATCTGGAGAATCTATCATCTCATGCAAATTAACACTCAGTTACAGAATTTGTTAGCTCCTATTTTTTCTTTAGATCATATAATATTAATTATGCTAGCTTCTTCCCTTACTGTAAACTCAAAACTAAATTCATATATTTTATGTTTTACCCTTTCGTGTAAATTAAATTGTATCATTACTGTAAGATACACCTGAGACAGTCTGTAGTCTTTAGCATTGTGTAGCTAAATAAAACTGGATTTTAAAAAAAGAATGAAGTACTGATACAGCATGGATAAAACTTGACAAAGGTATGCTATAAGTGAACAAGCCACTCACTATGTATCGTATGATTCCATTTATATGAAATACCCAAAGTAGGGAAATTTATAGAGACAGTAGATTAGTGATTGCATAAGGTGAAGGTGCAGGGACATGGGGAATGACTGCTAATGGGTACAGGGTTTCTTTTTGTAATGATAAAATTGTTTTAAAAAATTAAACTGTGGGGATTTAGTTGCACAGCTCTGTAAACATACTAAAAACCATTGAATTGTATACTTGTATACTTAAATTGTATCATGTGTCAGTTCTATCAGAATAAAACCAGTATTTTAAAGAAAAGAAGGAAAAGCAAAGTTGTTTTGGATTTCCTAAAGGAATAGACAAAGACTATAATTTCTAACCCATGTAGTGGTGTGAGAACCAGCAGTCTTAATATTTAAAAATAAAGAGCTAGTTTTCAACTCCACTAGGGTTACTTTTCTCTAGGAAAATGTATTCATTTGCTCACTCCTTCAACAAATCGTTTACTGGGCCCTTCTGAGTACTTGATGCTGTTATTGGTACCAAGGATTCAATCACATTCCTGATTCTTCTCCTTTTCTTCCTCTCCCTATGCACTGAGTCACAAAATCACATCAAGTCTGTTTCATATCCTTTAGTCTATCTGTTTTCTTTTACTCTTAGCAGTGTGCTTGGTTCTGTTACCCAGTCCAGTGATTCTCAGCCACAGTGTTAATATTAGTAAGATACCAAAGTTTGCAAATGTTTTACCTTTAAAAAAATAAGATAAATAATCCTGTAAATGTCACTTTTACTGACTTGCGTTCCATTGTATTTTTGTGAGTAGAAGAGAAAGCGATAGTGTTATAGCTAGTGTGCCAGGAAAAACACACAATCGTCAGTGTCTATGAGACTATTTTGCGAATGTGAACCTCATCCATTTTATGTGTCCTCAATAAAAGTTGAGAATCTCTGAGTTGGATTATTACAGTCACATTTTTTAATCCATATTGCTTTAGTTTCAATTCTCACTAAATCGTTCTTGCCAAAGATCTCTTTCTTTTTTTTATTGAAATATATTTGACACAAAACATTGTGTAAATTTAAGGTATATAACATGTTGACTTGATACTGTATTATTGAATATAATACGATTGCCATTGTAGCAATAATTGCACCTCTATAACATTAACTAATTTTTCTTTTTACTGGTTGGAATAATTAGGTTCTAGTCTCTCAGCAAGTTTGGTGAATGTAATACAATATTATTATCTATATTCACTGTACTGTGCATTACATCTCTAGGATTTATTTACTACTCATTGCAAGTCTGTACCCTTAAATAACATCTGTCCTATCCCCCCAACCCTTATGCCCTGGTAACTACCAATTTTATTCTGTTTCTGTGAGTTTTTCCTTAGATGCTACATATGAGTGATGTCATACAGTGTTTGTCTTTGTCTCACTTATCTCACTTAACAGAAAGTCTTCAAGGTCAAAAGATCTAACATCCATATCTGATCATGGCATTTTCCCAATTAGATTTGTCCATTGATTCTGCATTGCATATAAGAGAAACTATAAACTTCTTTGCATGATATGCTAGGTCATTCACGATCTTGTTCCTGTCTATCTATCTTGTCCAGCTTCTTGTCCAGCTTCATCTCCAGCAAGGCATATTTTCTATGCTTCCATACCTTTGCATGTGCTCTTCTACCTGTCAGGAATGCCCTTCCCATAATTTGTGGGTGGCAGACTCTTTTCAAGTCTCACCGCACATGCAGTGGCTCTGTGGAGTAGACTTAGGTTTCTTCTACAGTGTTCCCACTGTGTTTTGTATTAGCGGTTTTCATAATGCATTATAATTATTTTAATGCCTTACTTTCCTTTGGTATTTTTAGCTCCTTGAAAGCTGGGACCTTGTCCTTCTATCTTTGTATTCCCAGCTTTTAGCATGGAATCTGGTACAAAGTAGATGTTCAATAAAATATTTGCTGAATAAATTTAGAAGTTTTTCCAAAAATTTTAATTTAGCCAGAGCATTTATATATTATAATATGTGCTGAAATAAAGATTAAAAATACTTATGTGGGGCTTCCCTGGTGACGCAGTGGTTGAGAGTCTGCCTGCCGATGCAGGGGACACAGGTTCGTGCCCTGGTCCGGGAAGATCCCACATTCTGCGGAGCGGCTAGGCCCGTGATCCGTGGCCGCTGGGCCTGCGCGTCCAGAGCCTGTGCTCCGCAACGGGAGAGGCCACAACAGTGAGAGGCCCGCGTACCGCAAAAAAAAAAAAACTTACGTGACATCCCATGTTTCCTGGAGCAGTTCCAATTTTAAATAGCATATTGGCCTTTAAGTGGAAATGTAGTTACCAAAACGTAATATTTTTAGAAATATACACATTGAACCTATACCTTAATTTTTTAATTGTTTACAATTTACTTTTCTATTTGATTTCATGTACTTTAGGTCCTTTTTTCTAATTGAGATCACTTTCAAAGCAATAGACAGTGAAAAGTTGGCATCTAGGACAGAACAGTACCTAAATTCTAGTTCTGTCATTTTGCTGGGACTAATTACTACACATCTGTATTTATATGAATATTAATAAATAAAAATTATCAGAAGTTTAGAAATCCTTAGGTATAAGGATCTGCATAATACGGTTAAGGTTGGTACTGACAAGCTGCACTCTCAAAAGTATTCTGACTTCAGGATGCTATAAGAGTAGCTCCCAGTCTTTTTTGGATTTCTGTTATTCTGGTGTGGTTTCTTTGATTTGGAGACCCCGATTTTTCTCCTTGCCCTCTTCTAAAGGTAAATTATGTATTTAACTTTAAATGAATTTTTAAAATAATTTTGCTTTGAGAGTGTATTAATACCCTCAAACAACTGGAGATTTCATAACATATCACATACTCATACATGAAAATGCATTTGTCAGAGACACTATTTGAGAATTCCCAATTAGAGTCTGAAGTTGGCTGTAACTTATTACTATCCTTGACTAGAGAGGAGAGAGATGTTAGCAAAGTAAAAATTTGGAACCAGAAAGGTTAGGGTATGAATCATGATTCCATGATCTAATATCTCTGTTTCTTTGGGTAAATCAATCTGAGCCTCAGTTTCCTCATCTGGAAAATGAGATAATAATACCTGCCTGAAATGGTTGTGAAAATTAATGGTTTCTAGAATAGTAGTGCCTAGTAAGTAAGTTCTTCATAAATTGTAACTCCTACTTGATTAGTATTAATAAAACCCTGGGAATAGGTAAAAGGTTTTCCTGTTACACTAAATATTGGGCAATTTGTCTTCTTGAGCAGTTGTTACACTATCTGTTTTCCCCAGCAGGTTGGTCTTTGAGATTCTAAAAACAAAAGTGGCTTACAGATGATACATATCAAGAAGCAGAGTCAGTGACTATTGTCATCTTGTCCAGAAGAGAACAGCACTTCGCTGCTATCCCCTGACATGCCAGTTAGAGAACAACATGAATTCATTTACTTCCCCTTTCATTTTATTATACATAATATTGTTAGTACTTCTTCCTGCCTACATAGGTTCCTGGTCATGTTAAGGAATTTGTTTGGCTAGGATCCTTTGATCTAGCCGGAGTGTCTCTCTTTCTTTTAAACCTTCTGTACAATCACATATTTAAATCAGTGTCTTTTTACTTGGAACAAATAACCTTTCTACATTACAGAAAAAAGAGGGAGAGAGAAAGAGAGAACAAAGGAGAACTTTCTCAACTTCCTTCCATTGATTCTACAAACCTACTTGTTTGTATACCCATTCTTCCCTCACTGCTTTTTGTTCAAGTGTGTCATCAAGGCTTGCCTTGATCCACCTGCCTCCAGTTATTGCTGTCTGCTTTCACTTTACAGCCAAACTTCCTAAAAGAGCTGTCTCTTTCATATGTTCCCCCTATAGTCACTGTCTAGTAAGTAAAATTTGGCTTCGTTTACTCTGCTTCCTGAGAACTGCTCTCATCCTCCTGATTGCTAAATCCTGTGGCCACATCTCTTTTTTTACCTTGGTCTCTCAACACTGGTCACACATAACTACTTCTTTCTTCTTAAAAAAACTTCCTTGTTCTATGCACCATAATGCCCTGTGACTCTTCTTGCCTCTGTGGCCAATCTTTTTCAGTCTCCTCTTCTTCCTCTGTCTGCCTCTTGAATGTTGATGTTTTCTCCTAAGCCCTTTACACATTTTCTTTAGGATTTAGGGGGTTCTAAGTGAATATTTGTTGAATGAATGATATGTGTCTGTATTTGGTGGTTTCTCAAGAGATTTGACTATAATTGAACCTCATTAACTGAAAAAATTTCAGTATGTGGTACCTGATCATACACTTCACAGCCAAACTTTGGTGCGGTCTCTCTGGACTATGCTTCTCTTAAACTACCCTACTGGATGCTTGCAGTGAAAAAAATCCAAGCTCATTATTCAGCTTTTATGTCTGTAAGGTTCAGTTAGCTTTTTTAAAGTTTTCTGTGTGTAAAAGGTAATTATAAAGGTAATTTTAAAAAGCATGCATTATCCTAAATTTTTATACCAGTTTGACTATTTACAGAAATCTTATAGCATAGGTGTCTGTCTTCAATAAAACAGTAATACTTTACTTGGAGTAGCGATTTAATTTAAATATACTCTGAAGTATATACTCTGAAGTTTAGGATTAGAAGAGGGGAGAGAATTAATATTTAATGAAACTGTTTTATGCCAGACACTGCCTATGTGTTTGCCTACATCATATATTTTCATCTTCCAACAACTCAGGGAGATAATTATTCTTAGTCATCTTACAGAGAGAAGAAAATTGAGGTTAAGGGAAATTAAAATAGATTCTACACTGCAGCATATATAGCTACTAAAATTTGGAAACGGAGTTCTGTCAGACATGCATATCTTATAAATGATGCAGAAAATATAAGCTAGGGATGAATGCTAAATATAGCAATAATTTGTATAAGTACTTGAGTTTACTAAATCCAAATTGTGTCAAAAGTTGTCTGTGTTATTTTGTCCCTAGGCAGTTATTTGGCAGAAAACTAGAGTATCAGATCATAAAATGGCTCTCATGTCTGTTCTGGGGACTGCTGTTATGGGCAACATGGAACCCTTTCAGTACCACTCTGAAGAATCTCAGGTATACAACAAAAATGTTCTTTAATAATTCTAATTTACCAATGAAACTTAAATTATTTCCTTTTTGTGGGGTTGGGGTTGCAAGAAGTTTTTCTTTTAAAATTTTAACGAAGTATGTGTATAAGGTACAAAAGGAAAATACGCACAGAGCTCATATTAAACCTCTCTTCCCAGCCCTGCTTCCTGTTTTTATCTTTTCTGTTTATTGTTTAAGTATCGTGGCTACATTAATTTTTTAAGTGATTTTCAATTTAGAATCTTCATCTGTTTACTTTCTACAATGAAAGAAAAGAAGTTGAGCTCTCTTACCTTTGTTTTCCCTTTCCCATCCTAGATATATGTATTCCAGCTTTATTTTCTTGATCTGTCAGCTTCAGACAGTCTTCTTCAGTCCCAATAATATTGGATGAGGTTATTAACACTCCCAATCTTACTTCTACCTGCTCTTCTCCCTCTCAGTCATGTCAGCTCCACTTTCATGTTATCTAGCTTAATAACCTATTTTCTTATGTAACCATCTTTTGTTTGTTGGAAGAATTTTAATTATGTAATCATCTTTTATTTGAAGATTCATTCTAAAAGTTGAACGCTTATATGGAGTATACATTACTATGACTTCTCTGTTCTCCTTTTCTTTTTTATAATTTGTTGCAATCTCTTTTCTGCTACTAGTTCCCCTCCTATCCTTTTTTGCAGTATTGAGTTCTTAATTATCATCTTATTGGAGTCTTGGATGGGAGCTTGTGCTCAATTAATGTGTTAAGAGTTCTCTCTCCTGAGGAACAATTCAGGCCACCCTTAGTGGCCATGATCTGACATGGGTTCTATTTTTCAGAGCTCTCTTAATAGTTGTTTAATAGTTTAGACACTAGTGCCACCTTGGACTGGTCATGGTGGCTGACTTGGGATAATAAGGGTACTGTCTAAATTCCCCTGGGTTCCCTGTGGCTTCCTGGAACTTTGTTGCCTATGCTGGTAACCCAGGAAGCTTGTGACAGGAGATCCAGACATGATATCTGTGGTGTTGTGCTTTAGAGATTCTACTTGTCATAGTTTGGTCTGAAGACCAGCAGCATTGCCATTACGTGGAAGCTTGTTAGGTGAAGAATCTCAGGCCTCATCCCAGACATACTGAATGAGAATCTGCACTTTTTTTTTTTTTTTTTTTTTTTTTTGCGGTACATGGGCCTCTCACTGTCATGGCCTCTCCCGCTGTGGAGCACAGCCTCTGGACGCGCAGGCTCAGTGGCCATGGCTCACGGGCCCAGCTGCTCCGCGGCATGTGGGATCTTCCCGGACGGGGGCACGAACCCATGTGCCCTGCATTGGCAGGCGGACTCTCAACCACTGCACCACCAGGGAAGCCCAAGAATCTGCATTTTAATGTGGTCTCCGAGTGCATATTCAAGTAGGAAAAGCACTGATGTAGACCTTGGTTAGTTATGATTCCATGTGTGATTGGAACATGAGTCATTCCTGCAGTTTGGATTTCTTTTCTTTGATCTGTATTGAGATATGTTGCCAGATCTGTGCATGTCCATTGATTTTTTTCCATAAATTTATTTTATTATTTTTATTTTATCTGGCTGCGTTGGGTCTTTGTTGCTGTGTGCGGGCTTTCTCTAGTTGCGGCGAGCGGGGGCTACTCTTCCTTGCGGTGCACGGGCTCCTCATTGCCGTGGCTTCTCATTGCGGAGCACGGGCTCTAGGTGTGGGGCTTCAGTAGTTGTGGCATGTGGGCTCAGTAGTTGTGGTTCATGGGCTGTAGAGTGCAGGCTCAGTAGCTGTGGCTCACAGGCTTAGTTGCTCCGTGGCATGTGGGATCTTCCTGGACCAGGGCTCGAACCCATGTCCCCTGCATTGGCAGGTGGATTCTTAACCACTGCACCACCAGTGAGCCCCATGTCCATTGATTTTTAAATTTTATCTTGAGATAGAATTGTACAAGGGCTGTTGGTAATCTTCGACAGATACCAAAACTTTGCTGTACCTTCACGTGGTTATTCTTGCATGGGGGAATGAGGGTACTTGGAAACTATGTGTTGCTGAGTAGTACCACTCCAGTGGGCTGTCAGAAGGACAGACTTTTTGAGTGTCTCCCTGGTGAGAATGATCGTCTAACCAAATCTCTCTTTTGTTCATGCACTGTGTGTCTAAATGGATATTGTATTTATGTTGCCACCAGCTACCCATCACTATTCCATGCTTTCTGGGCTTTCAGAGTTTCCTTGACCCATTCTCATTCCTAGCCAAAATCAATCTTAAGTTGTTTACCAACTGCTAATGGTTGCCCCTCTCACCTCACTTTTGTCCTCATTACATACATTCAAGTTGTGAAACTTGGCCACCAAGGCCCTTCACTGGACTGGGGTGGCAGATGCATAAGTCATTGGGAACCTTGGGTGCAGAAAATCTTCGTAATATCTGTTTCTGTAATATTGAGGGTCCCTTTCTTATCTATATAGCAACTCCATATGGGAAGAATCTCCTAATTATGGATGGTGATCCCAGGTGCACCACTGCTGTGGTGGCATTTCTTATGGAGTTTCCCAGTGTGGCCTTGTTGGTTTGATGGAACTCCTCAAGTTGGTTTTTTTGTTTGTTTGTTTGTTTTGACATCTATCTTCTCTTTGATAGCTCTGCATCAATCCATGCTAAGTTCTGGGTGAATTCCTCAGTGCTGCCTGATTTTTATTCCCAAAACAATATCTACTTTTCTGTTCTTTCTTCTAAACTTGATTTATAGCTACCAGTTTTGATTTCTTTATCTTCTGGGTTTTTTTTAATAATGTTTTTTATTTACTCTTTTGAAAGCATGGTACACATACTAATTTCAGTCATTTTCATATCGCTCTATCATTTTTATTCCTGAGAGAATATTCTCATTCTCTGCCATTTTATATGCTTTGAAATTTTAATTTACAAAATCACTTTGAATGCAGATTTATTGTTTTGTTTTTCCCTCCCACTTTCCTCTCCCTTCCCATAGTTTGGCAGATACCACTGCCCTCCCAGCTCCAATTCAAAGCTAGGTATTAATATTAGTAGTTCATGCCTTTCGTCCTGCCAATGTTTTGCAGACCCTTTTTCCTAGCTGACTTGGCTTAACTTTATTTTTGGTTTTGGAGTTGTCTCTGTTCTTTCTGGTGATCTTTGCAAGCAGCTCCAAACAGTGGTCACAGTATTTTTTAAACATTTGTGGGTGTGGGAGGAGAAATTTGCCCATTTCAAAGGGAAAGACTGATTTAAATCCCCTAACTATATGTGTTTTCTGTCCTTATTTCCATACCAGAATTGAATTTCCAATTGACCAGCTGGTTTCTTTTTTTCCTTTTTTCTTTTTAATTGATATACAGTTGACATATTAGTTTCAAGTGTACAATGTTATGATTTGTTATATGTATACGTTGTGAGGTGGTCACCACAGTAAGTCTAGTTACATCCATAATCACACATCATTACAATTTTTTTTTCTGATACAGCTGGTTTCTGATCATAGAGCACATAAGGGCTTTTGATTTCAGCCATCACTCCCTGTTATGCTTAGCATTCATAACATCTTTATGTTTGTGGTTCCTTTGTCTTATTTTTAAACGGTTAGGTCTTTAAAAATTTTTGTAAGAATTTATTTCAGGGCTTCCCTGGTGGCGCAGTGGTTGAGCGTCCGCCTGCCGATGCAGGGGACACGGGATCGTGCCCCGGTCCGGGAAGATCCCACATGCCGCGGAGCGGCTGGGCCCGTGAGCCATGGCTGCTGAGTCTGCGCGTCCGGAGACAGTGAGAGGCCCGCGTACCGCCAAAAAAAAAAAGAATTAATTTCATCTATCACTGCTATGTATTTGCAGTTGGGATGGAGAGAAGGGAATTATTAATAAGTTGTGAATTTATTCCACTATCCTGATCAGAAGTACTTAAATTTTTACTTTAGAAACATAAATCCCATAGGGTTCTAGAGGTTTACCGAAAGAGAAGAACGTCAAGGTTACTTCAGCAGAATCGGGGCAGAGAAGAAGAGATGGGTTTGACAAACTAGGTAGGGGGCAGGGCTGTTTATCATGGTAAAGGAATACAGGAGGAGCTAGTTGGACAGCAGGGTAGAAGTGAGCTTAAATATTTTATCAAGTTTTGAATGTGGTGAGATTGAGAAGATTTGTGTGACAGCTAGTTAAAGATAGTAAGCATTTGGGGATGAAAGAAATAAAGGTTCTACATCTGTATCTTAGCGTCACTGGTGTATGTGTATAGATGGGAATGAAATTACTCAGGGAGAGTATAGAGAGCAAGAAAAAAGGATCTGATGATGAAACTCAAGGGGACCATCATCATTATAGACTGTCAGCAAAGAGAGAGAAACCAGCAAACCATACTAAAGAGGAAGTGTCAGAGAGGAAACAGAAAGAGAAGGCTGAAGCAGTGTCATGCTTCCCAAAGTAGAGAGTTGTCATTGTTATCAGGGTCTGTAGAGAGTCAGGTAAGGGTAGAACTAAGTGTCCATTGGAGTTGGTCACTGAGGTAGAAGCCAGATTATAGAGTATTGGAGATGAAGGGAAGGAGAGAGGGGTCCATAGCTGAAGGACAATCAGGGGAGAATTATTTGTTTATATTTTGCCTTTGATTTTTGTTTTGCTATTTAGTTAATAGTTGGGTATAGAATCTTACAAGGTCTATCTAATTTTTTATTTTGTTGCACTGATTTGGTCTCTTACAGACATTTTTCTTCACTCGAAATAGATGGATTTTCACTTTTTTTTTTTTTTTTTTTTTTGTGGTATGCGGGCCTCTCACTGTTGTGGCCTCTCCCGTTGCAGAGCACTGGCTCCGGACGCACAGGCCCAGCGGCCATGGCTCACGGGCCCAGCCGCTCTGCAGCGTGTGGGATCTTCCTGGACCGGGACACGAACCCGTGTCCCCTGCATCGGCAGGCGGACTCTCAACCACTGCACCACCAGGGAAGCCAGGATTTTCACTTTTTATAGCATTTTATAAGACTTTGCCATTTGATTTTACTATTCCATATAACTTACAGCTTGTTAGTTCTTAAGGTTGTCTTAAGCCATTTTTAAAGCTCCGTATTCGGAAGTAATAGTATTTATTCAGTGGCCAGCCAAGATGGTGTGGAAGGAAAAGACTAGCAATATTACCAATTTTTTCTTCATTTTAATCTTCATTCTTCCCTATTCTGGGTATTTTTTTTCCATCAACAAGCCCCATAAGTCTTTCAGAGGCTAAACAGGCTCTCCCTGATGCTCAGCAGGTGCTTTAAGAAGGGTCTCATGTTACTTGGTAAATTATACAACCATTTATAAGTCTTGTGAAGTTTTACAGTTAATTAAGTATTTTCATTTTATAATGGATTATCTAGGTTTATTTATTAACTAATTTTAATTGGCACAGTTTGGCACTGTGATGGTAATGCGCTTAGTGTTCTAAAATTGGTACTGCATCTCCTTAAGCACTTATTTCCAAGGGCAGGGATAGCCGTAGACATAGGTGGCAGCCTGCAGGATACGTTGGTAAGGAGCCTCATGGTTTCTGCTTAACTAAAAATAGCACCCCCACTGACACTCTTGCTTTTCTAAACCTAAGCTGAAATTTTCCCATTATTACTGTTTCTTAACAGGTTAATAAAACAGCTGATGCCAGTTGTTTCAGATAAGAGATTATTATAGGCCTGTATTTTGAATAATTTGACCAAGATCACACTAGTAGTAGAGCTAGGATTTAAATCATGTCAGTCTGGCTCTATTCGGTATTCCTAACAATTCTCTGTATTATCTTTAAAAGTAAAAGTAGGAGCATTTTCCTTGCCTTCTGTTCCCTAAATCAATCAGTCTTCTCGCTGGTATTTTTTCTAGGATTCTTCTTTATTTTCTCCCTCTTCAAACATTTGTAAAATAGTTCTCTAAACAAAAATGAAGATAAAGTACAACGCTGCAATGTATCAAAGAGTAAAAGATTTTTTTATTTTCCCTCAGTAATGAAAACCCAGTCAGATTGACTTCATGGCATACTCAGAATAAAGATAGAAACAGCCACTTCTTTACAGAGAACGGTTGCTGAAAAGAAAAGGATAAAGAGCCAGAGGAAAGTCACAATATGAGGAAAGAAATTTTTAGAAGACAGAAAGAAGATCAGGTTGAGCAAAGAGCAGTATTTATGCTGTATGTCCTATGACAATGAGATATATGGCCGTTGGTGAAACTTTCATGAATGCCAGTTTTTCCTTAAAATAGAATTGCAAAAAGGGAGAGTCAGAGGCTGAGAACACCAATTTAACACGCTTCAGTAATTTATTTAAGGTTAATGCTCATGACATGGTTATCAGGAAATATATGGCTCTTTAGACTTTAAGATCGAAATCCATTTGTTTGTTAATTTTTTTATACCTTTTAAAAAATATATACAGTGTTATTTAGGCTTTTTAATTTTTTTTACTTTATTATTTTTTTTCATTTTTTAAATTTTTGGCTGTGTTGGGTCTTCATTGCTACATGCGGGCTTTCTCTAGTTGGGGCAAGTGGGGGCTACTCTTCATTGTGGTGCGCGGGCTTCTCACTGCGGTGGTTTCTCTTGTTGCAGAGCACGGGCTCTAGGTGTGCGGGCTTCAGTAGCTGTGACACGCAGGCTCAGTAGTTGTGGCACACGGGCTTAGTTGCTCTGCAGCATGTGGGATCTTCCCGGACCAGGGCTCGAACCTGTGTCCCCTGCATTGGCAGGCAGATTCTTAACCACTGAGCCACCAGGGAAATCTCAATTTTTTTATACCTCTTAATGTATTGTATATAGCCAGACCCATGGAATCACATTTATCATTGACATTGCATATAAATTCTGTAATTATTTATTACAATTATAGATTTATCTAAGTGGATTTCTTCCAAAGCATGATGCAGACCACTCTTTTACAAGTCTTTCAACCCCAGAAAGGAGTTTCATCTTTATAAACAGTCGACCAGTACACCAAAAAGATATATTAAAGGTAATCTTTTTAAGAAAAAGTATCACTTGGATCAGAAATAAAAACTCTGTCACTTGTCAGCTTCTTATAAGGACTACTTCTAAGAATTTGTTCCAAAATAAGGAAAAGGAAAAATAGATACAATATCATTTATTAAGCATTGTGCTAGGTACCTTACATATGACTCTTCACAACAGTTCTGTGGTGAATTATTATCCTTATTTATAGTGAAGAGACTGAAATGTTTGTGACTATCTTAGACCACATAACGAGGAAGTAACACAATTTGGATTTGAACTCAGGACTTTCAAAACATCCATGACACTATGATCTTTTAACCATGAAGCCAGTTGCATTGGATATTTGTACTTCTTAATGAATGCTTGTGCTTTATGTAAGTTCAAAGCCTCTAAATGAGCATTACTATTTAGATACTACTTTTCCTAATAAGCAGTTACATCCACTCAGTTTCTCAGTTAAATATGCTTCTTTTGGTGGTATTTTAAAGATGGCAATACTATCTTTTTTTATGTCTTTTTTTTTTGTCTTTCTATATATATATTTCTATATATATTTCTATATATTTCTAGCTAATCCGACATTATTACAATCTGAAATGCCTAAAGGAATCTACTCGTTTGTATCCCATTTTCTTTCTGAAAATTGATGTTCCTACAGCTGATGTAGATGTGAATTTAACACCAGATAAAAGTCAAGTATTATTACAGAATAAGGTAATCTTTTTCAGATTTTTTTTTGTATTTATGCTATTTACAAATTTATGCAGTCCTAACCATTTTCATGTGAAAAAGATACGCTTGTTTCTGTAGATTTTTTAATATTATTTTCATAATTTCCTCTAACATTTGTTAATTTGTATTTTTAGGAATCTGTGTTGATTGCTCTTGAAAATCTGATGACAACTTATTATGGATCACTAACTAGTACAAATTCTTATGAAAGTAGTAAAACAGATGTTTCCTCAGATGACATGGTTGTTAGTAAAACAACAGAAACAGATGTGCTTTTTACTACGATGGAAACATCTGGAAATAATTATCCAAATGTTGATACTTCAGCCATTCCTTTCCAGAATGATGTGCATAATGATAAATCTGGGCTAAACACTAATTATTGTTTGAATCATCATATGCATATTGGTGACCATTGTGATGATCATTTTAATAGTGAAAATTCTAGCATTGATAAGAACAGTGGGAATACATTTCAGGAGATCCCAATGAATAATTTATCATGTGAGGACACCCAAAAGGAACATAGTGAAGTTTGTTTTGTAGGTTCTGTTAAGCAAGCCCAATCAGAAAATGGCAGTAAAGGCCATATAGATGAGAGTGGGGAAAATGAGGAAGAAGCAGTTCCTGAGAAGTCTTTGGAAATTTGTGTAGATGACTGGAGCAAGGGAAATGTACTTAAAGATTCAAGAGGAGAAAACATTGAACCTGTGAAAATTTTAGTACCTCAAGAAAGTTTAGCATGTAAAGTAAGTAATAATAATAATAACCCAAGTCCTGAACAGAAGAATTTGAATGAAAGTTCCTATAACAAAAAATCAAATGTGGTAGATAACAAATCTGGACAGCTTACAGCTTATGATTTAATTAGCAATCGAGTAATCAAGAAACCCATGTCAGCAAGTGCCCTTTTTGTTCAAGATCATCGTGCTCAGTTTCTCACAGACAATTCCAAGACCAGTTTGGAAGATGCAACAGTACAAATTGAAGAACTGTGGAAGACATTGAGTGAAGAGGAAAAAATGAAGTAAGTTTCCAAAGCTTTCATGGGACCTGAATGTTCAGATATTTCCATTCTATATGACTCACTGAGTTAAAAAAATTTTTTTTTAACTTCTTATTTATGGAAAAGCAGAACGGAAAACGGCTTTTGGCTTGACTAAAGTACCTTTTTTGGCATTACTTTTTTGCTAATTTAGAGGTTTTTATGGGGTTTTTTTTGTTTGTTTGTTTTTTATTTTGGTACAAGCCTTAACTACTTTCTGATTTAAGTTTGTAGTTAAAGGTTTTCCATTCTTAACTAAAAACTACCATTTTCTTCTATTTCTTTTTTATTTTTACGTTTATCTTCCTATGACAGGACTTTTTCTTTTTTAAACTTTTGCATTAGAACAGTGGTGTTTTTAAGATCTTGACTATTCCCTTTTTAAATTGGTCTCTAAAATATGTAACACAATACAAAAAATTGTAACATTGTTGCAGATTTAATTTAGTGATGTTAATACTGTTCCTATTCAGTATAACTCAAGGCTTTCTTATAAAATCTTTTATTTATTGACAACTTATAAACTATGGTGGGTTTGGGGGGCTAGGTAAATAGGTGGTTTGATCTCTGATTAAAATAACTACACATTATTTGCCATTTTTAGATCAGATATCTGAATAAATATTCCCAAAAAATATGAGGGGTGTTTCTAATTGACTTAGGGCACTTGCTGTAAACACAAAATATTATGTTTTGAGTGATTTAGCTCACAAGAAAATGAAAGAGTGCAATTATACTTCCAGTCACATATTGTTACCTGAGGCAGTGGTCCCTACCTAACCTTTTTGGCACCAGGGACCAGTTTCGTGGCAGACAGTTTTTCCACTGGTGGGGGCCGGTGGGTATGGTTCAGGCAGTCACACGAGTGATGGGGAATGGCAGATGAAGCTTTGCTCGCTTGCCTGCTGCTCACCTCCTGCTGTGCGGCCCAGTTACTAACAGGCCGTGGACCGATACCGGTCCGTGTCCCGGGGTTTGAGGACCCCTGACCTAAGGCATCACAATACTATGTCAAACATCTGGAAAAAATTTTAAATGTAACCTGTCATCCAGAGTTTATATTTGGTGATAAACTACATGGATACTTGACCAATTTTTTTTTCATTTTTTCATTAGCTTTTCAATCTTATAAAGACACTGTTAATTTAAAGTAATAAAGACCACTATTAACACACCAATAGGCAAAACCTCTGCAAGTTAACTTTTTTTTAAGTGGGGATGGTGGTTGTGTTTTTGTTCTTTAATATATATCTATAAAAGAGAAATATACTCTTATTTTAAACAGAGCCATAATACAAATTGTTACCACTTTCTAAAACATGAATTCCTTAATTTTCATTGTTCAAATTTCTAATTATTTCATAAATGTCAAATTTTTTAAAAGTTTATTTGAATTAAGATGCAAATAAGGTTCACACATTGTTAATTATCTTTTGTCTTACATAAATGACACATTCAGTTTAAAGGTGAGAGCACTTGAGTTTTAATACAGTAAGCCCTCAGAAGTTGAATTGCATTGACCAGGGAGGTGATGAATTGAGAGCTGTCTGAGAAAATTTAAAAAAGCATAGATGTTCCCAGTTCTCATGGAAGTATTGACATTGGAACAGCTCAAGGTAGCTGTTCCCTTGCAGCTTCACAATAGCAGGTATTACTCCAGTTTCCTTTCAAGGAATGTCGGCATTGTTTCTCCTTGCAGGCCTCAAGGTGTTAAGGTACAAGGGTTATGGTTAATAGGTCTCATCTAAAAATTTGTTAATCATCAGGCAGTATTCTGGAATTCAGAATTTTCTCTATTGCCATAAGGTGTACAAAAGAGGCATTGTTGGTCAAGAGCAGGCCTCTGAAGCTACACCTGCGTTCTAACCTCACTTCCTCTCTTTGATAGCTTTTTGTAAACATGTGTGGACAGTATCTCCCGGATTGTTTTGAAAATTAAATAAGATATATTGTGTGTTATGATACAAGATAAATGACTAGCACATAGTAAATAATTGTTCATGATGTTAATCAGAGTTTTTAATCTGTGAAAAGGAAATTTCTCTATTGTGATAGATATTATTTTTCATTTGCTTATTCAAGGTTAAATTTAATTTGGAGCCCAGAAATAGAAACCTGTGAAGAAAATATAGGTATCTTGGGATCAGAGAGCTTACTGTATGTCACAAAAAGCTCTATTAGAATCTTCCAGAGCCAGGGATCTGTGAATCAAAATCATGATTAGTGAAAAGGTAGAGTAAATATGTTATAACACAAGAATCACACTAACTACCATTTGTCTTCTGATCTTTATCTTAGAATTCTTGCCATGGTCTTAAATTCTACAAGGAGTGTGAAGGGATATGAGAGTAGACTCCTGTTCTACAGATAATCAGTCTTTCCAGCCATTCTTCCTTTTCTTCCCTTTTTTTCTCTTCTTGTTTCCTGTTTTTTTTCCATCCCCTTCCTTCCCTTTTTTCTTTCCTCCCTTGCTTCCTTCCCTTCCCTTCCCTTCTCTTTCCCTTCCTTGTTTCTTTCAGTTAGGAACTATTTACTGAGGCCATTCTGTGTACAAGGCCCTATGTACTCTAGCTAGTCATTTCAGATACAGTGATAAATTATAAATAAAAGATACTTTTACTACTCATAAAAGTGCAGTCTAGTGAGGAAGACACTATTAAACAAATAGTAATCATAGAATATGAAGAGTTTTTAAATAAAAGGAACACAGAAGAGTTATGAAAACAGTTAGCAGTTGGGCTTAATCATATTTATGGGACAGGAAATGCTTCCCTGAGTAGAAATTAATCAAAATGGTGTAGGGAATTTTCTTTGTAGAAGGAACAGCATGTAAGAATGCCCAGAAGCTAGAAGGAAAATAGTTATTGAGGAACTGGAAGATGCCCTTTATGACAGGAATGGATCATGGGGGAGTGTGATAAAGAAAGATGGGGTAGGCTGGTCAGATCATGGAAGGTTCAAACAGTTTTGAATAAGACATTGGATCCGGGTTTTCTACCGAGAGCTTAGGATAGACTTTGCAATAGAGGGTACCTATATTTAAAAATTTTTCCTTTCTGGATTCTTTTTCCCCCTTGCTTTCTTCTCCTTTCCTCTAGTGGATTAGAAACCACTGTGTCCTCCCACTGGGTTCTCAGACAATTGATGTGAACTTGAACTTTCATTTGTAGTAGCTATGAACATATTTCTACTTAAAATAACTTAGAACAGTACTGTACTTGGGATATTATTGAAAAATGGTAAGTAAACTTTATAATTACATGTAATCTTGAGACACAGAAACATTTGAATTGATTACTGATAAATCAGAATTAATATTTTTTGTTCAAGTTACTAAATCCCTTAATGATATAAAGTTGAAGATAACAGCTGTTTTTACTTAACATTTACTTAATATTCCTTTGGACATAACTTTTTATATTTCCCAAGGAACTAATTAAATTGACTTCTTGAATAAATCAAAAGATTAGTACCATATGTGAAAATTTGCACATCATAATTAATTACAAATGGTAACCTTCATCTTGAACTCATTTTCCACCGTAGGAGGAAATCTTGAGTTTGAATGTCTAAGAGCTAAAAATACTTATTTATAGTACTTATTTAAGGTAAACTGTATTGAAAATTTTGTGTTTTATAATCCAGAACTTCAGATTCTAAGCGGAAATGGGAGAAAAATAATGTAAAAAATTATGAATGTGGCCTGGTCAGTAACCAAAAGAGGCATTTTTCATTCATCTAGTTCACAGTGAAATAAAGGCTGTTTTACATTCTCCTCCAGCTAACATTTCTTTATTTAACAAACATATGCTGAGTAAAAATTACATAAAGCGCTTGTTTCTTGTGTTTTAGTCTCACTTTTAACATTTAATTCCATTCTCCCAATAGTATCATTTTTATTTCCTAGTACATAACTACTCAGATTTCTCCTTAAAAATGTATATATGTTATCTACAATAGAACTCAGTTTCTTAAGAGTTTCTTAAGATTAGAAATAACATTTTCTGGTCTCAATTTTAAAACTGCATTTAAAGAACGTTTTAGCAAGGTTGCTCAAATAATTACCAACGTTTAGTCAATTGTGTGCCCCGTTCATTATAAGATAGGTGTTTCTTGATAGAAAATAATGACAACGAACATTTATTATCATTTACTATGTGCCAAGCACTATTCTAAGTACTTAAAACTCATTTTAAAGATAATGCTGCCCAACTCCAGCCTAGGTGTGGAGAATTGGAAACTCTGAGGGTAGGACCCAGGCATCTCCATTTTTTAGAAAAGGGTTGATATAACCACTATACCAGACTGCTGTCTTTGGCCCCAGGAGTTTCATTTTACTTCTGTTATTGTTAACCAAAAAGAAAAGACCTCTTAACTTTTTACCCAGTATAATTTTTGTTTTTAATAAATCTATTTATTTATTTTTTGCTGCATTGGGTGTTTGTTGCTACGTGTGGGCTTTCTCTAGTTGCGGTGAGTGGGGGCTACTCTTCATTGCAGTGTGCGGGCTTCTCATTGCGGAGCACGGGCTCTAGGTGCACGGGCTTTAGTAGTTGTGGCACGTGGGCTCAGTAGTTTTGGCTTGCGGGCTCTAGAGCACAGGCTCAGTAGTTGTGGCGCACGGGCTTAGTTGCTCCGAGGTGTGTGGGATCTTCCCAGACCAGGGCTCGAACCCGTGTCCCCTGCACTGGCAGGCAGATCCTTAACCACTGTGCCACCAGGGAAGCCCTTACCCAGTATAATTTTAAAAGGTCCCTTACCTTGTTTGAAATTGAATTAAATTAGGTGGTTTGGATGTGTTCAGTTTATTTGAATTTATTTTTTTATTGTTGACGCTAAAGTGAGAAATAGTAACAAAAAAATTAACATTTAGCTATGAAACCATTACAAATTTAATCATATAATTTTTATTTTGAGTGTCATTATTATAGTGACCTTAACTTTACTAGTATATAATTATTAAATGTATGTAAGTTTTCTTTTGTTGTGCTCAGGGAATTGCTTCTTCTATGTTGATGATATAGCACATATTTAAGGAGCTCTTCACATCTAAAATTGACTTTTTTTTTTTCTTGCGGTACGCGGGCCTCTCACTGTTGTGGCCTCTCCTGTTGCGGAGCACAGGCTCCGGATGCACAGGCTCAGCGGCCATGGCTCATGGGCCTAGCTGCTCCGCGGCATGTGGGATCTTCCTGGACCGGGGCACGAACCCGTGTCCCCTGCATTGGTAGGCAGGCTCTCAACCACTGCGCCACCAGGGAAGCCCTGACTCCTTATTTTATTGTTTAATTATTTCCTTTTTTTTTTTTTTTTTTTTTTTTAGTTGCCTGTACCTTAAATGGTTTTTTAAATTGGGTAAAGTTTAGCTGCTGTGAAATGCATAGATCTTAAATGTCTATAGCTCAGTGCATTTTCATATGTGTACAATGATGAAACCACCACTGCAAACAAAATATAGAACATTTCCATCAGCCCAGAAGGTTCTTTAATGCTACCTAGAAACCAGTCTCCATTCTCAGCCACTATTTTGATTTCCGTCGCACTAGCTTGGTTTTTCCAGTACTTAAACTTCTTATATATAAAATCATAATGATATGTACTCCTTTATGTCCAGCTTCTTCCCCTCAACAAAATATTTTTGTCGTTTTCATCCATGTTTGTTGAATGTATGCATATAGTTTATTCTTTTTTAATCAGTAAGTAATACTCAGTTGTATAAGTATACCACAATGTTTTCTCAGTCTCGAGTTGATGAACATTGTGTTCTTTCCAGATATGGGATATTACAAATAAAGCTGTATTGTTTAGTTTCCAAATATTTGGAGTTTTTCTAAATATCTTATTGCTACTGAATTCTAATTAATTTTGTCATGGACAGGGAAAATACTGTTAGATTTAAATCTTTAGAAATTTATTGAGAATTATGCCCAGCAGCATATCTCGAAGAATGGGCACCTAAAAAGAATCTGAATTCTGTAGCTGTTAGATGTAGTGTTCTAAAATGACAATTAAGTCAAGGTAGTTGATAGTATTGCTAAAATCTTCTTAAGGCTTTACGGATTTTCTTGTTTTGGTCTAATTCTGTCAGTGCCTAAGGGAGGGGCATTAAAGTCCCCAACTGTAATTCTGGATGTATTTCTACTTTTAGATCTGTAATTTTTTGCTTCACATAGTTTGAAGCTTTGTTGTTATTAGATCCATGCACATTTGTGATTGGTATACCTTCCTAATGATTCCCTTTGGTCATTATGAAATATTCCTGTTATCTGTGGAATTATTTCTTGTTTTGAAATTTATTTCATCGTATATTACTATAAGCTGCTGTTATGCTTATGATTTGCATGGTTTATCTTTTCCATTCTTTTACTTTCAAACTATCTGTCTTTTTCCCCCGTGCTGTGTAACTCTTGTAGACACATATAGCTGGAATTTGCTTTTTTATTTAAGTGGACTGCATTTTAATTTTGCTGTATTGGATAGTGCTTTATGTTCCTAGATTTAAAATAAATTTTAATTATTATAAAGGGTTTTTTTAACCCTTCATTGTATTTTAGTACTTTTCCCCCTGAGAGTTAGTGATGTTTTGATAGAAAAAGATTCTGTTGCCCATCTCTTGGTGCTTTTCCCTAAGAAATTAGACCAGAGTATTGCATAGGAAATTGATCAAATACTTGAAAGCAGCTTAGCAAATTGTGCTTAGCATAGATTAGCAGAATAAAGAACATTGTACTTATTTCAGTATGCAAAAGCAAAAGTAAATGTGAAAGTGAAACAAAAATATTCAACTATACTGAAGGTGAAGGTGTTTCTGACAAAGTTCATTTTCTAAATGTTGATAATTATTATAAAATATTATAAAATATTTTATATTATATATAAATATATATTTGTATATATATTTATATATAAAAGTGACTACTAATATTAGTAGTCACTTCATTTAAAATATTAATATTTAAAATTTTTAGGCGTCTACTCTTTTTTTCCTTGAGATATAATTGACATACAGCACTGTATAAGTTTAAGGTGTACAGCACAATGATTTGACTTACATACATCGTAAAATGATTACCACAATAAGTTTAGTGAACAGCCATCATCTCATATATATACAACATTAAGAATTAGAAAAAAATGTTTTTTTCCCTTGGAATGAGAACTCTTAGGATTTACTTTCTTAACGCCTTTAATATACAACATACATCGATGTTAGTTATATTTATCATGTTTTCTTTGGATAAATACCCAGAGGTTGAATTGTTGGATCATATGTTAGGTCTAGTTTTAATTTTTTGAGGAATCTCCAGACTGTTTTCCATAGCGGTTGAACCAGGTTACATTCCCACCAGCAGTGCACGAGGGTTCACTTTTTTCCACATCCACACCAAGTTATTTGTTGTGTTTAACATTTCTTACAAAGCTAGTTTTGTGGTACTGAACTCTTTTAGCTTTTGGTTGTCTGTCAAACTTTTTATCACTCCTTCAAATTTGAACAAAAGACTTGCTGGGTAGAGTATTCTTGGTTGTAGGTTTTTGCCTTTCATCACTAAATATATCATGCCATTCCCTCTGGCCTTCAGAGATTCTGCTGAAAAGTCAGCTGATAGCCTTATGGAATTCTCTTATGCATAACTTCTTGATTTCCCTTGCTGATTTTAATATACTCTCTTTATCTTTAATTTTTGCCAGTTTAATAGCAGTGTGTCTTGGTGTGGTCCTCTTTGGGTTGATCCTGTTTTGGACTATCTGTGCATCCTGGACTTCCTGGATGTCTGTTTCCTTTCCCAGGTTTAGAGAAGTTTTAAGCTAGTATGTCTTCAAATATGTTCTCTGCCCCTTTCTCTCTCTCTTTTCCTTCTGAGACCCCTATAATGAGAACATTAGTACACTTGACATAAGAGACTCCCAGAGGTCTCTTAAACTGTCCTCATTTCTTTTTATTCTTTTTTTCTGTACAGCTTCAGTGATTTCCACTACTATGCCTTCCAGCTCACTGATCTGTTACTCTGTATCATCTAATTTACTATTGATTCTTTCTAGTGTATTTTTTATTTCAGTTATTGTATTCTTCATCTTTGTTGGGTTATCTTTGTATTTTCCTACTCTTTGTTAAAAACTTCTAACTTCTCACTGTGTCTGTCCATTCTTCTCCTGAGTTCTTTAAGCATCTTCATGATCATTACCTTGAACTCTATTGGGTAGATTGCTTATCTCCACTTTACTTAGTTCTTATGGGGTTTTATCATGTTCATTCGTTTGGAACATGTTTCTCTCTTGCCTCATTTTGCCTAATATGCTGTTTTTATTTCTATGTATTTGGTAGGTTCATTCCATTTCCCCCTCTTGGAGAAGTGCCTTTTGTAGGAGACATCCTATGGGACCCAGTAGCACACTCCTGTCTGGTCACCAGAGCTATATGCTTTAGTGGTGCCCTCTGTGTGGGTTGTGTGGGTCCTTCTGTTGTGGTGGGCTGACTACTGTGGGTGTGCTGGTGGTTGTGGCTGGCCCCCATTCCAGTTGGTCGCCATGCCCTGCCTTATACAAAGAGTGCCAGCTGATGGTAGGCAGGGCCATGTCCTGGTATGGCCAGAGGAGTCCTGGTTACTGGTGTGGGCTGCCCACAGGTAGATGGGGCCAGGTCATGAGTTGACTGGCTGTGGAGTCCTGGGGGGTCCCGAGGCTAGTCCTGGCCCATTGGTGGGTGGAGCGGGGTCTCCAGGTGGCTGGCTGCCGGCTGGGGTTCCTTGATCTAGTGTCTGCCTGCTGGTAGGCAGAGGTGGTTCCTGACACAGCTTTCTGTATAGTTGTGGTGTCCCAAAGCTGCTGTTGGCCTGCTGGTGAGTGGGCCCAGTTCCTGACATGGCTAGCTGTGGAGTCTGGGGTGTCCCAGAGTAGGTATTGGCCCACTGGTGAGTGAGGCTGGGTCCTGGGGCTAGTGCCAGCACACTGGTGGGCAAAGCTGCGTCTTGGCATTTCTTGGTACAGGGCTTAGAGTTTCCAGGGCTGGTGTATGGGCCCAGGCCCAAGATGTCCTGGGTCTGTTGTCTAACCCCTGGCGGGCAGAGCTGGGTCCTAGCGTTTCCAGCTACAGGGCCTTGTGGGGTCCTAGAGTTGTTCTCTGCCTGCTGGTGCCAGGACCAGTTCCAGTGGCTTGCTGAATGTCCCAGGGCTAGTGCCCATGCACTGGTATGGGGAGCCGGATCCCGGGCCCTTTGGTAGATGGGGCTGGGTCCTAAGGGGCTGTTGACTCGGGTCCTGTGGCAGCTGGCCTGCTGGTGTGTGGTGCTGTGTCCCTGCCCAGCTAGCTGCTTGGCCTGAGGTGTCCCAGTACTGATGCTGACAGGCTGGTGGCTTGGGGCAGGACTGCATCCCAAAGCTAGTAAGCTAGAGGGAGGATTCCAAAATGGTGCCTACCAGCATTGCACATGGTAGAATGAGCTCCCTAAAATGGCTACTGCCAGTATCTATGTCCCCACAGTGAGTTCCATTTGCCTCCTGCCTCTGGGAGGCTTTCCCAGATCAGCAGGTGGGTCTGACCCAGATCCTTTCAGATTACTGCTTCTGCCCTGGGTCTTGGAGTGTGTGAGATTTTGTGTGTGCCCTTTAAGAGTGGAATCTCTATTTCCTTCAGCCCTCTGACTCTATTGAAAGTGAGCCTCACTAACCTTCAGAGCCAAACGTTCTGGGGTCTTCTTTCCTGGAGCAGGACCCCTGAGCTGGGGATCCTAATGTGGAGCTCAGACCCTGTGCTCTTTGGAAAGAAGCTCTGTGATTGATATCATTCTCCTGTTTGTGGGTCTTCTCCCCTGGGGGTATGGTCTTGACTATATACCACAACTCCGTCCCTCCTACCCATCTCATTGTGGTTCCTTCTTTATATCTTTAGTTGTAGAAGATCTCTGCTAGTCTTTAGTTCATTCTAATCGATAGCTGCTCTGTAAATAGTTATAATTTTGTTGTGCCCATAGGAGGAGGTAAGCTCAGGATCTTCCTACTCCACCTTGTTGGTCACATCTTTACATCTCTGGATTTTGCTTTTGGAATTCAGTCTGACGGACTCTGCCTTTCAAATGCAATAGTTAGTCCATGTAATGTATTAATTGATATGGTTGTGTTTTGGTCTACCATTTTCCTATTCCTTCTCAGTTTTGTTCCTCTGTTCCTCCTTGTTTTGGGAGAGAGGCAGCCTCTTTAGGGTTAAAAGAATATAATTTCATATTTAATTTTAATTCCTCTATTGGCTTTGCCTTATTTTTTGCTCTGGGGAATACATTATACATCCTTAATTTATCATAATCTACTTAGAGTTAATAGGGTACCATTTTAGGGACTTCTGTGGCACAGCAGTTAATAATCCACCTGCCAATGCAGCAGACACAGGTTCGAGCTCTGGTCTAGGAAGATCCCATATGCCACGGAGCAACTAAGCCCGTGCGCCACAAGTACTGAGCCTGTGCTCTAGAGGCCACGAGCCACAGCTGCTGAGCCCACATGCCACAACTACTGAAGCCTGCGCGCCTAGAGCCCGTGCTCCACAAAAAGAGAAGCCACCGCAATGAAAAGCACATGCACTACAATGAAGAGTAGCCCCAACTCACCACAACTAGAGAAAGCTTGCATGCAGCAACGAAGACCCAACGTGGCCAAAAATAAATAAATAAAATTAATTAATTAATTATTTAAAAAATAGGGTACCATTTCACATAAACTATAAAAATGTTCCAAGTATAATTCCACTTACCACCCCTGTCCTTTACATAGTTGGTGTCATATATTTTACATCTACGTAAAAATACACCGCATCTTTAAATATTACTTTTAAAATTTAAACAGTTATCTTTCAAAGACATAAGAGAATTTTTCAAAAGATCTTTTTTTTTTTTCCCGTTTACCTACATGGTTACCATTTTTGGTGCTCATCATTTTTTCCTATACATCTGAGTTTCCATGTGGTGACATTTCTTAATAATGTAATTATGTTGGCAACAGATCTCAGCTTTCTTTTTGAAAATGTTTCATCTTCAAGTTTGAAGTAAATTTTTATGGATATAATTGAATCCTGGATTCTTATAGCACTTAAAAGATGTTATTCACTGTTATCTGGCTCTACATTGCTTATGATGAGAAGTTATATCCATCATTTGTTGTGGTGCTCCTTTTTTGTAACATCTTTTTTTTTCCTCCTATGTACTTCTAAGATTTTATCTTTATCTTTGGTTTTCAGCAGTTTGATTCTAATGTACTTAAGCTGTGGATTTCTTTGCATTTTTCCTGCTTTGGGTTCACTGACCTTCTTGAATCTGTAAAATGTTGCATTTATCCAAATTGGGTAACTTTCAGCCATAATTTCTTTGACTATTTTTACCCCATTACTTTTTTTTTTTTTTTTTTTTTTTTTTTTGGCTGCATTGGGTCTTGTTGCTGTGCACAGGCTTTTTCTAGTTGCGGCAAGCAGGGGCTACTCTTCATTGTGGTGCAAGGGCTTCTCATTGCAGTGGCTTCTCTTGTTGTGGAGCACAGGCGCTAGGCACACAGGCTCAGTAGTTGTGGCTCGCAGGCTCTAGAGTGTAAGCTCAGTAGTTGTGGCTCATGGGCTTAGTTGCTCCGCAGCACATGGGATCTTCCCGGACAAGGGCTTGAACCCATGTCCCCTGCATTGGCAGGCGGATTCTTAGCCACTGTGCCACCAGAGAACTCCCTACCCCATTACTTTCATATTTTTTATCTGGGACTCGCATTACATATATGTTAGGTTGCTTGTTTTGCCAAAGTCACTGAAGTGTTTTTTCAGTCTTCCAATCATTTTTCTCTCTGTTGTTCATATTGGATAATTTCCTTTGATCTGTCTTCAAATTTCCTGATCCTTTCTTTTGCCATCTCTTATCTGCTGTTAAGTGTACCCAGTGAATTTTTCATTTCAGATATTCTATTTTTTAGTTTTAGAATTTCCATTTCCATTTGGTTCATTTTATAATTTCCCTTCTCTGTTGAGATTACCCCTTCTAGTCTCTCATTGTGATCATCTTTTTCTTAAGTCCTTAAATATATGTAAAGACCAATTAAAAAAAATTTTTTTTGCAGTTCCGACATCTACATCATCATCTTGAGGTTGGTTCTTACTGTCCACTGTTTTTCTTTACCATAACTCACGTTTTCCTTTTTTATTGCTTGAGTGGTAACTTTTGCTTGTATAATGGACATTGTGGTTGATACGTTGTAGAAACTCTGGATTCTGTTATCTTCTGAAAAGTGTTGGGTTTTGTTCTACCACGCATTTAAATTGCTGACAGATCACCTGGAGCTTAAGGAGACTTTGTTTTACACTTCCTTAGGCAAAGACTGTTTAAATTTTGCTGTTAGTCCTAGGGCAGCTTCCTTAGTTCTAGAACATTGTTTTTTGTTTTGTTTGTTTGTTTGTTTTTGTTTTGTTTCCTTACTCCTAAGATGTAAGATGTAGCCCTCCTCCAGTTTTAATTGAAAGCCCAAAGTGTTTTCCAAGTCATCTAATTTTGTGGGATTTAAACTCCAAACTGTTTCTCCTGCAGCAGGCAACCACTGAAATCTCTGTTTAGCTTATTTAGCCTTCTAGTGGTTATTTTCTTCTAGATTCTCACACAGGATTTTCTCCCTCAATTTCCAGCTGTTTTGGAAGCAGGGAGTTCTGTGTTCTGATGACTCAGTCTAATAAGAGTGCAGCTTTCTGACTGAGTTCTTGCTACTCTTCCTTAATGCTCTGGGGACTACTCTCTGGGTAAAAGTGGTATAAATGTGGATCTCTTTTTTTTCAAGGGTTGAATCCATTACAAATTCTGCATGCTTTTCATTGCTTTTCAGTGCCTATTTTAAATGGTTGATTTCTGTATTTTGTTCAGATCTTATGGCTATAGTAAGGTGGGTTAATCCAATACGAACTCCTTTGTCGTTACTGAACCTGGAATACCAGCTCTTTATTTTTTATAAAATTTGCTTCGGATGGTTAATGTATTTCTCATTATGACTTCATTAGTTCTTTTTTATCTCTATTCATAGATATGAAGAGAAGGCTACTAAAGACTTGGAAAGATACAATAGGCAAATCAAGAGAGCCATTGAACAGGAGTCGCAAGTATCATTAAAAGATGGAAAAAGAAGGATAAAACCCACCAGTGCATGGAATTTGGCACAGAACAAGTTGAAAACTTCATTATCTAATCAGCCAAAACTTGATGAGCTCTTTCAGTCCCAAATTGAAAAAAAAACCCAAAACATTAAAAAAGTTCAGATCCCATTTTCTATGGAAAACTTAAAAAAGAATTCTGATAAACATAGGAAATTTGACTTAGAAGAAACGGATGAATCTTACTTGATCCACAATCTCAAGTTTCCTGATGCATGGCTAATTACATCCAAAACAGAGATAATGTTATTAAATCCATACAGAGTGGAAGAAGCTCTCCTATTTAAAAGACTTCTTGAGAATCACAGACTTCCTGCAGAGCCACTCGAAAAGCCAATTATATTAACAGAGAGGTATGGTGAAGTAATATAATTTTTTTTACTCTAAGAACATTTATTGAAATTGAAGGTAAAAAGTTGAAAGTGTTTCCTAGCAGGGAAAAGTGGTATTTATTTAAAGAAATTTTTGTAATTTGATTTCAAATATTTAATGGAATTGCTTTTAAATAAATAATTTTAAAATATTCTAGGTAGTTTACTTCTGCAGTTAATAAATATCAAGCTCAGTTCCCCCCTGTACATTAGTGATTTCCCCAGGGTAGTTTTGACATTGGATCACCATGACTCTTCTTCATTGTGCACTCTTTGTTTTAACATTTCAAACATATACCAAAACAGAATTATTCAATGAATGCCTTTATCAACAATTATCAAGATTTTGCCACATTTACTGTCTGTCCTTGGTATATATATACATACATACATACATACACACATGTATGTTTTTCCTTTTGCTAAAGGATTTAGAATGATTCCCATCCTTAGAATTTTCAGTATGTTTCTCTCTAAAATGGCCATTTTCTTAGCCACAATGCCTTTTTTCATGCATTACACAATACTAATTCCTTGGAATTGTTCCTCATTGTCTCAGAATGTCTTTTTATAGTTTTTAAATTAAGTTTAATTTATATCTAAACGAGGTCCAACCATTACATTTTGCTTTGTATTTTAAATCTCTTCTAATATCACACCGTTAATGTATTGTAGATTCTTAGTTGCTTGTTCATTGGAATATCCCATTGTCTCTATTTGTCTCTCTTGCTTTCTTGTGATGGTGTTTAACTTGTTTTTCCCTCTCCCTTTTTTTTTTTTTTTTTTTTTTTTTTTTTGCGGTACATGGGCCTCTCACTGCTGTGGCCTCTCCCGCTGTGGAGCGCAGGCTCAGCGGGCATGGCTCAAGGGCCCAGCCGCTCCGCGGCATGTGGGATCCTCCCGGACCGGGGTACGAACCCATGTCCCCTGCATCGGCAGGCGGACTCTCAACCACTGCGCCACCAGGGAAGCCCCCCTCTCCCATTTTTAAATGGAAGTTAGCTCAGGAGGATTGAATAGATTTAGATTCTACTTTCTGGTAAGACTGCTTAATAGGTGGTGCTATGTACTTCATATTTCATCACATCAAAAGGCACTTATCACTGGGTTCAGCTGCTGACAACCTGATGTTCCATCTTAAAGTTCCCCAATAACCTTTCCATCTAATGGTTTTATCCATTGATGATTGTTGCGTGAACTAACTTTATGATAGATTGTAAAATGGGGGTATTTCCTTTTCATATCCTATGTGAGCAAATTGTTTTCTGTAAAAACAAATAACTGTTAAATAATCTAACATTTTACTTTTTTGTACTTAATATTTCTTTTTTAGTGTGACGTAGGTAGAAGAAATTATATTTATGACAAAGGAGATAAAAACCTGAAATTAAAAAGATGACAATTTGCTTTGGAGGCCAACATTCTGTTTCAGACTTCCAAGAATAAATCAGAAATCATTTAAAAAATGTATTTAAACCCTTGTGTTAAAGACCCTGCCTCCAGAAAGAAAAACAGGCCAGACCAAAAAAAATTTGATAAAGCTATCTTTTTAATTAAGGCAATAGTAATCACAGTAATTAAAACCCAGTGTCTTTTACAGTATTCTTTTAAGACCGGCTAGGAAACTGTCAAAGAAAGAATTAAAAAGAATTAATACAGCCTTAGGCTTAATTAAAACAGTTCAAAAATCTGATAGTACTTTTCTTTTTCTTCACTTAAAAAGAGCTAGGGTGTATTTGTATACTCCACTGCTTTTCTAAATGGTATTCATAAATTTTCATTTAGATCTCAAAAATATTTTTGTGCTTTATGAATTATAGGTTTTTAAAAATATTCTTCTTTGTGGCATTCTGTTATTTAAAAACAAATAAAAGTTATTATTTGGGGTCCATACTGGCCTGAGAATAAATCTTTCTTATTTGAACATGGACAGTAACAAAGCTTAATTCAAAATTGTTTTCACCTTTCTTCTGAAATATGACATCCCCATCACAGTTAATAATATAAGTTTTTAAAAACTGAGTCATAAAGAAGGTAATTATGGGTTGGGCTCAATTTTCGTGTCAGAGTTCTAATGCAGGTTGTGTAGTTTATCTCTCAACGGAGTATATAATTTAGAGATTATAAAATACAAAGAGCTCAATAATAATAACAATAATGGCTCATATTTATTGAGCTCTTACTATATGATAGGAACTTTACTAAGCCCCTTGCTTTCATGATCTTATCTTCACAATAACCATATGAGAGGTATCCACATTTTAACGAGGAAACTGAAACACAGAATGTTAAGTAACTTACCAAGGTTCATACAGTCAGTATATAAGCAGTGGATCCAGCATTCCAATCTTGACAGTAACTGTAGACCCTGCACCACTAATTTCTATACTATATCATTATCACCACCACTACCACTGCCCCCGGCTCTCAGATTGATCTTCTCAATGTTGGGTTAGACCAGACAGCACACATCTGCTATATAGCCAAAGTTCTCCTCTCCATGATATCTGCTCTTATAGCCAGTGGGGTCCTCAACCTTTCAGAGGTGATAAGCAAAGACATCATCTATTCATTTAATTTTCAAGGGGGACAAGATTTTAATGAAGAAGTAGCAGCTCATCATCCTGCACTGGATAGAATATAGAACAGTGCCTTATTTACATAGGTGTCAACTGTAACTGACACATTATTGTAAATAACATGTTACGAAGCACCTGACCAAGCCTAAAACCAGCATGAAACATTAATTTGTGCCCTAGATAATCTTTGGCCACCTCAAAATTTTATTTTGGGCTAGTACCACTCAGCGTATGCCACCTTTGGCAAACATACCATGCCTATAGTATACTGGAGGTATCTCTCCCAAGCCCTGAATTACTTTTATAAGTTCTTGGGAGAAAAAGATACATGCTTATCTTCTTATTGAAGAAACCTTGACTAGCAATAGACTATTACACAGGATGGGCTACATCAATAACTTGACAATGTGTCTTTGTAAATAAAGGTATAAAATGACGTTATTTATAAATAAAGTTTTCATTTGTATTATAGAGAGAGTACTTTTTAAATTTCACATTTAGTTTGTGAAACTAACTAACATTCTAGAAGATAGTTTCTGTCTTTTGTGTCTATTCTTCCTCCTTTCTGTACACTGTATATATGGTAGGTCTACGAAGTATTAACAGAAATGTAAAAAGGTAAAGTTTCTCACAGGGCTCCTTATACCTTTGTATTTTGGTTAGTGATAATAACACTTTTTAAAGGGCCGTCGGATTAACTTTTCTCCGTAAATTCTCTTATTTCACTTTACGTATTTAATAAGTTAAAGGGCCATAATTTCTTTTTCAGTCTTTTTAATGGATCTCATTATTTAGAGATTTTACATAAAATGACAGCAGATGACCAAAGATACAGTGGATCAACTTACCTGTCCGATCCTCGTCTCACAGCAAATGGTTTCAAGATAAAATTGATACCAGGTATGATAATGCGGTTTAATACTTCCTGACTTGGAAAAATAAGTCTTGTTCCAAAAGTTACTTTTGAGTTGTGTAATTTACAGATATCACGGTATATTTTTGTCTCACCAAAAGTACAGCGTCAGCTTTGTAAAAACAGTCATATTTCAGAAAGATCACCTCTGCCTGAAACAAGCAAGTTTAGCATCTCTTTCAGTCCATTGCCTTGTATTTTAGCATTTCCATAACTAATCAAGTAATTGTAATTTTTGCCATCCTTTGTCACAATATGCAAACTGCCTGCAGTGTTTAACTAAATTATTAAATACTCCTTAGATGATGAAGCAGAAATAGACATGTAGGGTACTAGAATTGACTAACAAAATGAAACATCTCTTTTCCTTTTTTAAAAGCATTTACTTGTTTTGCCAATTAGATGTGTAGCATCAACAGTCTTACTGTTTGGAGAGTGGATGATTTGATTCCATGGCTTTGCTAAAAAACCTGTCATAATACTGTTTGCTTACTGTGGAAATTCACTAGGTGGGGAGAAAAAAGAAAATTCTTCTGGCTAGGAGACTTCGGTTTTCCTGGCTGGCCCCTCCTCTCTTCTTTCATAGTTTCCATACTTAACTGCCTTCTGCCCTAGCTACCTAGGCCAGTCTTGTCCTATTACTTTGCTTTCATCTGGTATCAAGCAGCACAAAGGTACCAGGAAGAGTGATTCCACTGTCCCTTCCTCCACCCTCCCCTAAACTTGCCATGACCAAAGTGTACAAAAACAAAACAATGTAGAAAATTTTTAAAGGATTGTTTTACTGAGACATGAAAAGAAAATAAGTAAAAACAATGTACAAAACCATGAAATGGAATATATACAGAAAATGCTTTGGTGTTCCAAACTTTAACTTTATTGACTAGCAGTTTTAAGAAAACCTACCCAGAACTTCTTTCCTCCTAACCTCAATCCTGGATATTTAGATTTGGAGTAAAGAGTTAGTCCAAATCCCACCTCTGCCATTTAAAAACACATGTTGTAGGGAAAGTCAGTTGGCCTCAGTGTTACCTCATCAATAACAACTAATAATTATTATGTGCATGGCAGTAGTCTAAGTATTTAATGTATTAATTCATTTGATCTTTCTAATAGCCCTGTGGTTCTGTTACTGTGCCCATTTTTTATAAATAGAAAAATTGAGGCATGGAGAAACTAAGTTTGCCTAAGGGTACAGACTAGTGGTAGAACCAGGATATGAACCCAAGCAATCTGCCTTTAAAACCAACTCTTAACTAATTTATGTTGATTTCCTATTAAAATTGATGTATTTACTTCATGAAGTTGTTAGCACTAAACTAGGTACTTAGGTAAATCAGCATAGTACTTGGCAATGGTATGTGTTCAGATATTCTCTTTTCTTCCAGCACCCCCTTTCTGACCTGAACTGACTTGTAGTCATTTTTTTGGTCCTCCTAGAAATCTTTCATCCTCAGGACTTCTGACGTTTTAAAAATTTATTTGAAGCGTGAAGCAAGGAGTTTATGTATGTGTATGTGTGTGTGTAGCAAGATTTTTTTTTCTTAATCTATTTTCATAATTATGTGGCATTGGTGGCAGGTACTTTTTTTTTTCATGAAAGATGTTATCACAACAATTTTTTTTAAGTTAGGATAACTACCTGCCTGTTCCAAGAGCATGTTTGTTTTTGAGTTACCCAGTAAGTTTCTGTGTCACAGATGCTTTCAGCTCTCAGCTTGTAGAGAATGTTTTTAAGTCCTGTAAATGCCAGGTACTTTGCATGGTACCAAAGATATGGAAATGAATAAGCCAGTCATCTGCGAACTGACTTGATTTGATCGGAATTAACTTTACTTCAATTATCATCAGCATTATTTCTCTTCTCAGTAACAGATCAAGTTAAAGGCATTCGTTTTTTTCCTTCATTTTTTTAAAACCATTTTTTCATTCATTAATTTTTATGTCATGTTTTCTTAAAGACCATTTCTCCGTCTTTTAGTGAGAGTTTTGTTGTATTGGACTAACTTTTGATCAGCAGTTTGCCAGTTGTCATAAAACATCTTTAGATAAAAGCACTTGAAAGAGGAAGAATACATCTGGCTTTAAGGAAAAAGATTCTGAATGTGACCCTAAGAACTTTGCTTGTTAATGAGAATAGCTTTTGTTCTGTATCAATAAGAATTACACATTTTAGGAACTGAAAACTTGTCAAACCACTTATTGAAGTATTTTCGGGAAATTGGGAAGCATTTCACAGAATTTTATGGAAACTTCTTGAACATGATTCCAAATGTCTCTAAGTTTTCCATATCTAAATTTTGCAAGCACAGATATTAAAATATTGCTCCATTTCCTTGTTTGTTGCCATATACTTTTTACCCATATCCACAAATAATTCTGTGAAATGTGTATAATTTTCCAGCATTCATGTAGACAGTATTAGACTTTTCAGTCAAATCATACTGTAAATGGTATAGAAGCAACAATAGTGAAAAGTCTCTTGACTGATAAATTTTACTATCTGTATAAAAAGATGTGAACTGGAATATTCTGCTACTTCCTCTTTGCCTATCTAAACCCTGTTTCAAGTCCCATTTAAGTTCCCCTGGTTGCTCAAACTCTCATTTTGTCTTCCTTCACTGAGCTCTGTATTTTACCCCTTAACACTTGATTACGTATTTCTTATATTATTCTCCAGTTGTTTCCAGGGAATAACATTAGGATGCCTTCTCTGTTTAGTATACCACCAGTTCATCTGCCATTCAGGTCAAGGAACTAGTCTGTAACTGGGAACAGGTTAGGAATAGGGTCGTTGACATCTCAGGACCTGAAACTCTTCAAGCTACATCACTCCTCTTTTAAAATTTTTCCATTGATAGCTACCACTTACCAACATGGGACTGTCTCTTTTTTTTGTTTGTTTTTTTACTTATAGGTACTTATAGGTAACATTTTGTGGTCTCCAATATTAAGAACACTGTTACACAGATATAACCAAAGAAAACAAATTTCTGCTATTTTCTAAAATCATAAAATGCATTCTAAAGCCAAATTTGATGCTTGGGAATATATGCTGTTATGGATATTTTACCCCACTATATATCCACTCATGTTGCTACTTTTTAGTTTTATTTTAATCACTAAATCATTTAGTTTAAATAATAGATAATATGTCAGATTTAAACATTATTCTAGTAAAATAAACATTAGTATTTCATTTCCTCAAATTGCTAATATATTAATAAGTTACTATAGTGGTAATCATTTTGTAGTTTATATGTGTTTATCAACACTTTGTACACCGTAAACTTACACAGTATTATATGTCAAATATATCTCAATAAAGCTGGAAGAAAATAAGTTACTATGTGAGTATTTTTATAATAACCTGTTAAGTTAAACTAATCATAGAAATAATTCAGGTTTTTAGATATTAAACCAGTAGGCTAGAATTTGAACAGCAGCAGTTGTTAAAACATTTAAACCAGTTTTATTTTAATAAATAATAATGGGGCTCCATTTTCTCTCCAAAGTAAGAAATGTTCTAAATAAATGTAGGGAACAGAACAACAGTAACTGAGATTAAATTAAATGATGTAAAGCACTTGAGCACTTACGACTTAATGTGAATGTGAAATCCTATGCGAAATTATTATTTGTTCTTCAACTAAGGAACAAAACTTTTTCCTGACTCTATTAAATTCTAATGAAGGTTAACTAAATATTTTAACAGTGATTTTGTTTTTAATAGACATTTTCTGGAATATAGTTTAAACAAAACTAACTATATATGTGGTTTTATTTATTTTTTTCCTTTAGGAGTTTCCATTGCTGAAAACTACTTGGAAATAGAAGGAATGGCTAATTGTCTTCCATTCTATGGAGTGATGGATTTAAAAGAAATTCTTAACGCTATATTAAACAAAAATGCAAAGGAAGTTTATGAATGTAGACCTCGCAAAGTGATAAGTTATTTAGAGGTATGCATTATTAGCTTATGTAGATTGTCTAGGTTTTAAGATACTTAACTTTTCCTTAATAAAATAGTAAATGGTTTCAAAATAGTAAAGTTTCTATAAGGCTTATTATCTGTTTGCAAGAGGAAATACTATTTTAAAAAAAAAATTCCATTAAAAGTTTCACATCATGGACTGGTTGTGGTAAACTCTATCATGGATCCTTACTATAACATTATTTCTTGAATACATATTGAGGAAGAGCCTTATGCATGAGACACTCTGTGAAGTTTTTTGTTTTGTTTTGTTTTGTTTTGTTTTGTTTAGAAGGGATTCAAAATTGCTCCACCTTGATGCCAAACACTTGTCTAAAAAGAACTGTAATGTATGTGATTTTTAAGCCCTGATCTCTTCAAGAGCAAAAGAGGGGAGGGGGAATGAAAAATGTAGATTATTGAATAAATGGAAATTTTCATTTTCTAGCAGTATCTACCACAGATGAGAAGTAAAAGTGGATTAAAAAATAAATTCAAAAGTAATAGAGGATGGAGGCAGGTTATAAAGTTTTAAATGTCCAAGTGTTGGGCATTTGGTGGTAAAACAATAGTGATTGTCTCTGTATTGAGGTTCTGTCCCTCAAGGTTGACTCGTGTTATTTTGAACTTTATAATAAAGTTTATTTTCTTCCTTTTAAAAAATGAGTCATTTTTGTTTAGACTGTGATCATGGTGGGCCGTGAATTCTGAGGGTCAGATTTCCTCAACAGGAAAGTCCATTCTTTACCCTTCCTGAAGATTATAGTCAGTAGCATTCTGTGAATACTTCAAGAGGTTTGTCCTATGGAACTTGCCAACCTATTGTGGAGGCAATTCAACACTGATAGTTTCTAGGGACCTGAAACTTTTCTTGTGAAGGAGTTGGTATAAACTAAATAAAGGTTGAGGGAGTTGTGGGTAGTGTTTTGTGTATCAAAGAACAACATGGGAAGAAGTAAGATTTCAGAAATAAGAGGAAAAAAATGATTGGGATTAGTTACAAATACTTTTACTAATACTGTACCTCTCATTATGTTAAGGCAATAGTGGATGTGATTCTTAGGGAAGATAGTCTAAGGGAAAAAGAGAACTTCTGTCAGAACCATAGTTATACTTCCATTGACGGTCAAGCTGAATAAGATGAATCGAAGATAACGATAGAAGAGTAAAAAAAGAA
Source organism: Phocoena phocoena (assembly GCF_963924675.1). NCBI lineage: Eukaryota > Metazoa > Chordata > Mammalia > Artiodactyla > Phocoenidae > Phocoena > Phocoena phocoena. The sequence continues at coordinate 70,891,598 of NC_089225.1, forward strand.
TCAAGGGAGGAGTGGATATACAAGTCAAGGGAGGAAAGAAACTTAAAAATAAATAAGTAGTATCACATTCTCTATAGGGTATAGTTGCTAGAAGACCAGCAGGTGTGGCTGCTAGATGGCAGTTACATCCTACAAGAGAGCCATAACGGAAAAGTAGTAGTGATAGTGAAAGAGTGGGAGCAGTGGTGAAAAGTGTAGGCAGCAAGTTACATGGTGGTGAAGGGACAAAAAGAGAACATGTTTGTATTGAATTCATTGAAAAAGTCTTACAGTAAAAGATTGAAGAGCAGATGTTCCAGAAGAGGCAGGAAGGGAGATGAGTTAACAATATAAGCTTTAGAGAGGTGAAACCATTCTCTGAATCAAGAGCAGACGAGGGGGAGAGCTTTAAAGTGAAAGTAAAAATATTTTGAGGTAAACTTGAGAGAAGTCATGTATGATATATGTGGTAATGAAATAGGAGAGGTTATCTGCTGAGAGTGAAGAGGCTGGGGAGGCACTTGAGGATTTGAGTATATTGGAAACGATGTGAAAATAAGAGCTGCAGGTACTTCAAGAGAAGGTTGATTAGAGAAGAATAGGATATTCAAATGACATTAAAGGCTCATAAGAGCTAATATTGGTATTGGATCCAGCCAGCGAGTTTTGTGATTCTCCAACAATGCTCGGTAGAATTTATCCAAGTGTAAGGATTAGCAAGAGGAATATGGTGTAAGAGAAAAAGGGTGAGTAACGAAATTTGAACACATATTATACATAAGAAACTGTTTAATCCTAGAGGGATATAAAGATGAATTAGATTCTAGTAAGAACCTGCCCTTAGATTCTAGTTGGAATCTAGAGGGAATGCAGGAAGCGAAGCTAGAGATAGTATCTTTAATGCCTCACTAACTATTCACACCTGAAGTATGGAAAGATGACAGAAGGGTGCTTGTGGGCCAGGAGAATTAGGAAGGATTGAGGAGATTAAAGGTCAAAGTGAAGAAGAAGAATAGATTTAGTTGGAATAAAGGAAGCCGGATGATCTGAAAGATAATGGGAGAGAGTATGTGGTTAGAATAATGTTAGCATTCAGGATCTTTGAAGTAAAACAGTTTTTGAAAAAAATAAATCTTAAAACAAGCCAACTTCACTAATGCTATTTTACCCCCAAACTGTCAGTCTTCCCTATCTCAGAAAACAGCACTACCATACCAAAAATTATCCTTGATTCTGCATCCTTCATAACCAGTCCATCAGCAAGTCTTGACTTTACCTCCAACTCATGTCAGGAGTCTTTTATAACTCCCTCCATCTCCACTACTATCTCCCTAGTCAAAAACTCACCAGAGATTGCATTGAATCCATAGATTGCCTTGAGTAGTATGTTCATTTTAACTATTCTTTCAATCCAAGAACATGGTATATCTATCTGTTTGTGTCATCTTCAGTTTCTTAGATTAGTGTCATAGTTTTCCAAGTACAGGTAGGTGTACTCCTAGGTAGGTGTACTCCTAGGTATTTTACTCTTTTTGATGCAATGGTAAATGGGGTTATGTCCTTAATTTCTCTTTCTGATAGTGTATAGAAATGCAACAGATTTCTGTATATTAATTTTGTATTCTGCAAATTTGCTGAATTCATGATGAGCTCTAGTAGTTTTCTGGTGGCATCTTTAGAATTTTCTATGTATAGCATCATGTCATCTGCAAACAGTGACAGTTTTACTTCTTCCTTTCCAATTTGGATTCCTTTTATTATTTTTCTTATCTGATTGCTGTGGCTACAACTTTCAATACTGTGTTGAATAAAAATGGTGAGAGTGGGCAACCTTGTCTTGTTCCTGATGGTAGAGGAAATGCTTTCAGCTTTTCACCATTGAGTATGATGTTGGCTGTGGGTTTGTCATAAATGGGCTTTATTATGTTGATATATGTTCCCTCTGTGCCTACTTTCTAGAGAGTTTTTATCATAAATGGATGTTGAATTTTGTCAAGAGTTTTTTCTGCATCTGTTGAGGTTATCATATGGTATATATTCAATGGAATACTACTCAGCCATAAAAAAGAAGGAAAATTTGCAACAACATGGGTGGGCTTGGAGGGTATTATGCTAAGTGAAATAAGTCAGACAGAGAAAGACAAATACTGTATGATATTACTTATATGTGGAATTAAAAAAATACAACAAACCAGTGAATATAATAACAAAAAAGAAACAGTCTCACAGATATAAAGAACAATTGAGTGGTTACCAGTGGGGAGAGGTAATATAGAGGCAATATAGGAGTATGGGATTAATGATTAGCTTATAAAATAAGCTACAAGGATATACTGTATGACACAGGGAATATAGCCAGGTTTTATAGTAACTGTAAATGAAGTGTAACCTTTAAAAATTATGAATACTATATTGTACACCTGTAACTTACATAATATTGTATGTTACACTCAATAAAAAAAATATATATATATATATATAATTAATTAATTTTTAAAAACAGCTCTCACCAGGACTGCAGTGATTGCCTGCAAGACTCCTGCTTCTCTTCTTGACCTGCCTCAAGCCATACTGCACAAAGTAGCCAGACTGATGGTTTTAAAATGTGAAACGAATGTCAGGCTTTTGCTTAAAAACCCTCTGGTTACTTCCCTGTGCATTCAGATTAATACCCAAATTGCTTACCCTGTCCCAAAGGGTGATGGGGCCCCTGCCTAACTCCGTTTCTCGTTTATCTCTTCACTTTAGTAACTCTGCTGCTCCCACACTGACCATTCAGTTCTTTCTGTTCCCTCTGTCTGAAATGCTTTTCTTTCCCCATCATCTTTGCATCATAGTTCCTTAAATTGAAGCTTAATTGTCACCTGGAGGAAGCTTTTCCTAATCACACAATCACTCTCTATCACGTTGCCCAGTTTAATTTTGTGCACTATTAGTCGCTGAAATTGTCTTTGTATTTTTATCTTTCTGCTTCTCTGCACTAGAATGTCAGTTTTAGAAGAGCAAGGATCTTGTTTGTCTTGTTCTCTGCTGTATTCCTAGAACCTACAGCAGTGACTAGCATATAATTGGTGTTTAATAAATATTTGTTGAGTGAGTAAATAATAAAAGAATATAATCAATTTTCTGTCTTCCTCCTTGCCAGTAAAAACCTGTTTTTCTGCTTCAGGGTATATCACAGTAAAATGTATTGCTTTCTCTCCACAGGGAGAAGCAGTGCGTCTGTCTAGACAGTTACCCATGTACTTATCAAAAGAGGACATCCAGGATATTATCTACAGAATGAAGCACCAATTTGGAAATGAAATTAAAGGCTGTGTTCATGGTCGCCCATTTTTTCATCATTTAACCCATCTCCCAGAAGCTACATGATTAAATATGTTTAAGAAAATTTGTTACTATTGAAATCGATATGGTCATAAAATAATATGAGTTGGGTTTCAAACTGTCTTTGTACTATCATGTGTCAAATGGTTGTTTTATAAGTAAGGATTCACTGGCCTGTTTGTATACTGAAAAAAATTTTCCAAAACTGTAAAAATCTTAAATAAACTAATATAGACTATTCATTTTATTCTCAAGAACCAGCCTTCATAATAATTATTGGTTGTAAACTCCAAATTGAAAAATACTTACTGTTCTTGGGTGGTTGATTTGCTAGGTTCTATGGATCTAATTGTATCCTCCAGACTTGTACATTGAAGCGCTAGCCCCCAGTGTGATGGTATTTGGAGATGGGCCTTTTGGAGAGGTAATTTGGTTTAGATGAAGTCATGAGGTGGTGCCCTCATGGTAGGATTAGTGCCCTTATAAGAAGAAATAACAGAGAGTTTGCCCATTCTCTCTTCTTCTCCCACCCCCCCATCCCCACCACCACCACCACTCCGCCCCAGCTGCCATGTGAGGACAGAGAGAAAAAGTGGCCCTCTGTAATCCAGGAATAGAGCTCTCACCAGAAACCAACCATGTCAGCCCCTTGACCTTGGACTTCTAGCCTCTGGAACTATGAAAAAATGTCTTGTGCTTTTAAGCCACGAGTCTATAGTATTTTGTTATGGCAGCCTGATCTAATACAATGGGTCAGTCCTGTGCAGGGAGAATCACAGACTCAACTGGTATATATGGCAGAAGTTATCAATCTTGTGTAAAGTAGGATTGAGAGGGAGTGGGGAAAAAGTAAGAAAATGAAATTCAGAGAAAGAAGATAAAACATAGATTCGAAAACCCTGCTATTTACCTCTATTTGGGAGTAACAGTTGAGAAGTTGCTGTCTCTTATATGGAAATTATTGGGCTCTGGGATTAAAATTTGTCAGAACATAGGAAGATCCAGATTTTTAACAAAATTTAGATTGAGTATTCATTGTGCATGTGTCCTTTCAAAAACCAGATCCCAAGATGTTAAAAAAAAATTATAAAATAGTTAAATAAAAAAACAGATCCCACAAGTGCACCAAAGTACTTAATTTACAAAAAGTTGCAACATGATTTTTAGTGAATATATTTGTTATATAAAATAATATACAGGATACAGTGTCCCCACATTCACACCACCTGTAGTTTTCAAGGAGAATTTTAAAATTCTTAAAGACACTTGTGTTAAGAGGTACAAATAGTGATAATTTATACCTGTAGCCAGGACTTTTTTCCTAACATTGTCCTGTTTCCAACAACCCAAATACTAGAGGTTTTTTCCCCCATTAATCCCTTTAATTACTTGGGGCCCCTCTCTGGAAGACCTTTCTGGGAGTAATCCTTTTTAATTTACTGGGTAAATTGAGGAAAGAGAAGTTCAGAGAGATACTGAGAAAGACAAAATTTGCATCATCCTTTGTACCAATCCTAAGCAAAATTTTGGAGTCATTTTCCAGCTGACGTAATCTGTTAAGAGGTCCTACAATGGCTTCTTAGATGAATAAACTCATTTTGCGTTTTCTTTCCAGTCCTGGATTCTATCAGGTCAAGGTAGTAATTATGACAGCAGGTATTTATCACTTGTTCACTAGATCCACTGTGCACTTACCTTGTATGATCTCATTAATGTTCACATCAGATTTAGGATTGTAGGTACTATTGAGTCTCCAATCCCAGAGCTCGTGTTCCTTACCACGTTCATTGCTTGCCATGGGAAGCAGGCCCTATTCGTTAGAGTCTACGGAAGTATTTGGGAAAAGAAGAAAATTATAAAGCAGCCCCTGATGCCACTCTAAGCAATACTAGATCAACTTTGAGCTGCAATTTACTGACTCTGGTGGGCAGGATCGGGGCCAGTTCTGCTGAGGCCCCGCCTCCTGGCTCCCGAAGAGGGCGCAGAAGTCCCGCCCCCACGCACCACCCTCCCCATCCCCCATAGGCCCTGACGGCAGCGGCGGCGGCGGCAGCCGCAGCAGCAGCATTGGCAGCAGTAGGTGCTGCCACGGGACAAAATGGCTGGAGGAGGCGGAAGCGTCTGCGAAGCTCTGGCTCCTAGGATGGAGGTAACGGCCGCTGCAGTTTAGGAAGCTGATGGTGGGGATTAAGGGCGATGCGAGGAGATCTGGAGGGAAAGGAAAGCCTCCCAAATTGCCCATTTTTCTCGCTAGGTTACGGCTTGGCCGGGAAGAGGGAGGATTCTTAAGGTTTGATCCTCCCAAAGTGCTCTTGAGACCCAAGGGCCTTGCTTAGCATTCCACCCTCGGCCATAACAGGGGTGACGCCGAACCCATGCGGTGGTGAGGCCTGAAGTCCCCTTTGGATGGACCTTTCACCTTGTGTGGTCCCGCCGTGTGCGGTCTCGCAGTGCCTACGAGGTTTCAGATATTTAACGTACTGAAAAGTGTTAGACCTGAATTCAGGTGGATAGATTTTTGTTGTTATTTTCATTGGCTGTTTGATTCTCGATGATCATCCACATTTTGTGGCTTCAGACTGCAGGAATTATAGGCCATTCCACTGCAGCCTATGTTTCTTAACCAAGAATGTAAATATGATCTATTTATTGGAGACCCAAGGTGACTCACTAACTTAAAAACCGACGTTGCCAAGCAAATTAAAAATACCAATAATGATATTAAGGTATTTAAGTGAACTAGACTTGTTCTTGAAATCAATTCTATATTAATTTTGGCAAACCAGTGTTCTTGGATTCATAGTTGCTAAAAAGAATCTTTGAGGTGATATAATCCAAACAATTTTACAGATGAGAAAATAGAAACCAGAATACTTAACTGTGAGTTGCCTGAGTACCCACAGCTGATCTAGTACTTTACCAGTTCCACTTCAAATGTTGATATTACCATAAACAAAACAAAGAAGGGTAAGTACTGAAAGAAAAATCATACATTTTATTGCAGAACCAAATAAAAAGTGACTCAAGATTGTCAGTTACTTCTCTTCATAAACATGAATAATTAAGTGACCTATTAATTTATTCTAGAGCGTTTGGTTGATCTCACCCAAGCTTTAAACTTTTTTTTTTTTTTTTTTGGGTTATGCGGGCCTTTCACCACTGTGGCCTCTCCCGTTGTGGAGCAGAGGCTCCAGACGCGCAGGCTCAGCGGCCATGGCTCACGGGCCCAGCCGCTCCGCAGCATGTGGGATCTTCCCGGACTGGGGCACGAACCTGTGTACCCTGCATCGGCAGGCGGTCTCTCAACCACTGCGCCACCAGGGAAGCCCTAAACATTTTTAATCTTCAAAACCTTCATTGTTTTCAGTAATGCTAACAACACAGTACTGAGCACTCTCCACTTCTGCCTTGAGATTGTTTTCTCTGCTGGCTTTTTTTTTTTTAATGTCTATTCAGGTATTTTGCTCGTTTTTGTTTTTATTTATTTATATTTTATTTATTTATTTTTGGCTGTGTTGGGTCTTCATTGCTTCACATGGACTTTCTCTAGTTTCAGCGACTCTTTATTGTGGTGTGCAGGCTTCTCATTGTGGTGGCTTCTCTTGTTGTGGAGCATGGGCTGTAGGTGCACAGGCTTCAGCAGTTGTGGCACGTGGGCTCAGTTGTTGTGGCTCACAGGCTCTAGAGCACAGGCTCAGTAGTTGTGGCACATGGGCTTAGTCGCTCTGCGGCATGTGGGATCTTCCTGGACCAGAGCTCGAACCTGTGTTCCCTAGATTGGCAGGCAGATTCTTAACCACTGCACCACCAGGGAAGCCCTACTTGCTTATTTTTTTAATCACACTTTTTAATTCCTCCTTAAGCGACTGCAAATTAATGTAAAACTTTTTCTAGTTTTTAAAATCCTGTTTCAGTAGTTTTCAACTTTGAGCCATAGTAGGAGAACCACTGCCCTATCCTATATCAAAGTTCCCCTAACAATCTCAAGTCCATTTCATTTAGCCCATATTTTTTCATCTCTGCAATGAAGATGCTGAACCTGACCCTGAAGTGCACAGTTATTTCTAACATTCTGTAATTTTGTTTTTTCCTGTTGTGTCATGAATATTCATTAGCAGGACCTGGAATGACCTATTTTCAGTTAATTATCACTCTATTACTATTGACCGTATTTAACTACTTCTGAAGAGGTCCATTTTTCCCCATAAAATCTTTTAAACTAATCAGTGGGGGTTGAGGAGTAGATTTCTTCCACCCTACTCAAATTGGACTCAGAGTCACTATAACTCCCTCATCTCTATTTTAGTTGTATATTCATTTCTTTGTTTATTCAGTGACATTTATTGAGTGCCATACTCAGTGCTGAACACAATACAGAGAAAAGACATTCCTTGCCCTCCAGTTGAGAAAAATTACTGCAATGTAATATAAGTGTTATGAGACTATGTATCAATAGTATGTAGTACAGAAGTGTAGAGGGCCACCCACTGCCTTTGAGAAACCTATGGAAGAAGCTAGCAAGTTGGATCTTAAGGTTAAGGATTATCCAGGAGGAGAAAGAAAAGAAAGGTATTTCAGGCAGGAGGAATAGCATGTGCCAGTGCCTTGGTGAGTGCAAGGAATTCTACATTGCTGTATCTTGAGAAGTAAATGGAGACTGGAGTAGAATGATAGGCAGTACCTTGATCATAAAGGGTCTCATAGGCCTCTAAGTATTTTGTAGATTTTATCCCAAGGACTGTGGGAAGCCAATAAAGTTTTTCAGCAGGGAAGTACACATTAAGGTTTAGAGAATACTTTAGCCAAGTTAAAAGCAGATAAAGAAAGCAGGCTACTTGAGAATTCAGACAATGTGAATGATCCAAACAAAAAGAGATAATTGACTCTGTGGTAACAAATAGAGAAAGTCTATTTGATAGTTATTGAGGCCCTCATAGCCTTGTGGTGGTCTTCAGTTTAGATTCTCTAGGATAATGCCATAATAGAATTAAAGTAGAAAATGAGGTCTCTCTCCATTTGGCTAATTTGTGGTGATAATAGATTACTGGAAGAATGTAGAGTCATTTCCCTTTCTTGTCTATATAAGAAGTCAGTATAATTTCGGCTAATCCTTTTGTGTTCCTTACTCAAATTCAGTATCTTTTAAAAAAATTGTTAAATCCGGTGCTTAAATTTTAATCTAGGCTTGTATAAGTGCCATTTGGAAACCAACCTAAAGTTTCTAGTTATACCTTAAATGAAATAGTTTTATCTATAAAGGACTTAAATATTCATATGTAATTTTCTAGATAACATGACAGATACTTAACAAGATAAAGTAATGGCTGGAAAATTTTAAATTATCTTTAATGTTGAACTTATTTGATTTTTAAGAACTTTCTCATAGGCATTTTAATTATGTTTTGTAATTTAGATCATAGAAATGAATGATGAATTAAGAAGAACAGGCAAGAAACTGTGAATGGATTGAACGTATTTTTGGAAGAAAATGGTATGTTTTCAAAAGTTAACTTTATTTCTTTAAAAAGAACATTTTTGTTTCTAAATTTGCTTTCGTTTTATCTATGACAAAACTATGATGCTATCCTGCCTAAAAAAATATTTTAAGTATTTCGCTAATAATAATAGTGAAAATTTTTTCCATGTGTCTTTATGTGTAAATAACTACATGTGTATAATGTACTTATTATCTATTTGAAAGTCCTTTGCACTTTTTTTGGTCTTTTCTTCTTAGCTTCCCTGGTCATATAAAAAACTCATAAATCAAAAATTCTCCCCCATACATAGTGAGATCCTTGATGTCCCAGATAAAAGCAAGATTAAAACACAAACCTTCACACAATGCGGTTTCTAACTTGTCAAAGATTTTATAGGAGCAATCAAGTTTTAGCTATTTTTTCCATTTAAAACCCAAATGAAATATACAATCCTTCTCTGTCCCCAAAGGTGAAGAAGAGTACCCCATGTTTCCTAGGTTTCTTCAGATGACAAGTTTGAGGCTACTCTGTGTATACTAGTACAGTCAACCCTCAGTATCCACAGGTTCCACATCTGCAGACTCAATCAAGCATGGATCAAAAATATTCGGGAAAAAAAATTCCAGAAAGTTCCAAAAAGCAAAACTTGAATTTGCCATACACCAGCAACGATTTACATAGCATTTACATTGTACTTCCAACTATTACAAAGTATTTACATGGTATTAGATATTATAAGTAATCTAGAGTTGATCTAAAATATACAGGAAGATCTGTATAGTTTATATGCAAATACTATGCCATTTTTTGTAAGGGACTTGAGCATCTTCTTGGATTTTGGGATCTGTGGGGAGTCCTGGAAATAATCCCCCACGGATACCGAGGGATGACTATATATGAGTATGGCCTAAGTCAGCACTTCTCAAATTTTAATGTGCATATGAATCTCCTAGGCATCTTATTAAAATACATGTCTGATTGAGTAGGTCTGGGGTAGGGTCTAATAGTCTGCATTTCTGACAAGTTCCCAGGTGCTGCTGGTTCAGGAACCATACTTGGGTTAAGAAGAGTGCACATAATTTTTGGCCAAATGCTAGATTCTTGCAATAGAATACAGGTATGTTTTTAATCCAAACGTGCTGCAAGTCAAATAATCAGAATTGAGTGTGTTAATGGCTCTCCATTCTTGTTGGGAAGACAGATTTAGGATGTCTTTTGGAACATCATTCTTTATAAAGTTGTCCCATTCTATATACAGTTGTCCCTTGGTATCCATGGGGCAGCGGGTGGTGCAGGGGGGAATACCAAAATCCATGGATGCTCAAGTCCCAGAGTGGGCCCTCTGTTTCCATACATGTGGAACCTGCTAATACTAAGGTATGTTTATTGAAAAAAAGTCCCAAAAAAGTGGGCCTGCACAATTCAAACCTATGTTGTTCAAGGGTCAACTATATTCTCAAAATATTGGTTTCAAAGTGACCACCATCAACTGTTCCCTTCTTATACACACAAGACATCCCCTCATTAAGAGGTGGAGTCCACTCCTCCATTCCCTTGAATCTGGGCTAGTTTTTGATTACTCTGATCATTAATTAGATTATAACAGAAGTGAGGCTATATGCCTTCCAAAGCGAAGTCATAGACGCCTTGCAACTTTCCTCCTGGCTCTCTTGAACCTTTCTCTGGGAAGGTCAGTCACCTCATAAGAAGTCAGCCTACCCTGAGTCTGCCATTATGTAAAAAAGTACAAGGTAGCCAGGTGAAGAGGCCGTGTGGAGAAAGAAATGCCTGACTAATGGGTTTCTAGTTGTTCAGCCATCCTAGCTCAGGTGCCAGATGTTGAGTGGAGACTCCTTTAGACAACTCTAGCCTCAGCTGCCATCTTATTATTTGAGGTACCCCAAGTGAGAACTGCCCAGCTGAGCTTATCAACCCCCAGAACCATGAAAGATAAATTGTCAAACCACAAAGTTTTGAGGTTTGTTATCAGAGGTAGATAAACAGAACATTTACGTTATGCCAACTTGAGTGTTATTACCGAAATGTCATGTTGTTCTTGCAGAAAATGATCAGTGTAGAGGTTGCAGATTCATCTGAAATTTTCACATAAATAATATTGCAGTCTAGGTTTTTTATTATAAACTTACTCATGTAATGTCTAGCATCTTATTTTCATTAAAATGTTCTAGTATTAAATAACATATTTGAGTCATGTTTTATGATCATGCCTTTGAGATTAGGGATAATATTGATTTAGAGGATTGTTTATTTATAGATCTGATTTTCAGCTCTTCCACATAATCACTAGAATTTCCCATTCTTACCAGTCGATACTGTCACCTATCCATGGGATCAAACTATGAGTGAGAAATAGGTTAATGTTCTTTACTGAATATTAACTTTTCTTGTATCTTAGATTCATGCCATGATTTGTCTAGATATTGTTCCCCACAATAGCTTCTTAAGGGGGCTTTATTTCTTTCATAAAAAATGATTTTAGTGACATGTAAAGACATATTCATTCACTCAGTTTTTACCAGACATCTATCAGAAACACCCTGGGAAACTCAATACACAGGGATTCAAAATTAAATAAAAACATAATCTCCTCCTCAGGAACATGTAGTCAGTTAAAAGAATAGTCCACACATAACTCTGTTAGAATGAATGCTAAATGAAAGGAATGAAAATGCAGGGGTGGTTCAGAATAAAGAAAAATCACAACAGCAAGGGTGATCAGCTTCATGAAGAAAATTGCAGTTGAGCTGGGATGTGGGAGTGGGGAAGTTTTCTTGTTTGCATGGTTTTTTTTTCACATTTCCTATGTTACATGAAATATTTTTACATTCTTTCATCACAGGTTATGTTATGTTAAGTGTACTTTAAAATTTTTTAAATTTAATTTATTTAAACTAAAGAAAAAGTTCATACATATCTTCAATCCCCAGCCCCTTGCCTCTTGCAACAACCATTGGTTCTCTGTGTCCATGGGCTTGGTTTTTTGTTTTAAGATTACACACGTAAGAAACATCATACGTTATTTGTCTTTCTTTGTCTGATTTATTTCACTTAACATAATGTTCTCCATGTCCATCCATGGTTGTCTCAAATAGCAAGATTTCATTCTTCTTTATGGCTGAATAATACTCCATTGTATTTATATATACCACATCTTCTTTATCCATTCATCCATTGATGGACACTTAGATTGTTTCCATATCTTGGCTATTGTAAATAATGCTGCAATGAACATAGGAGTACATGTATCTTTTCGAATTAGTGTTTTCATTTTCTTCATGTAAATACCCAGAAGTAGAATTACTAGATCATATGGTAATGCTAGTTTTAATTTTTTGAGAAACCTTCTTATGGTTTTCCACAGCAGCTGTATCAGTTAACATTCTCACCAACAATGCACAAGGATTCCCTTTTCTCCACATTCTTGCCAACACTTGCTATTTCTTTTTGTCTTTTTGGTAATAGGCATTTTAACAAGTGTGAGGTGACATCTCATTGTGGTTTTGACTTGCATTTACCTGATGGTTAATGACATAGATCATCTTTTCATGTACCTGTTGGCCATCTCTATGTCTTCTTTGGAAAAACATCCATTCAGATCTTCTGCCCATTTTTCATTTTTAATTTTTCTTGAATTGGGGTATAGTTGTTTCACAGTGTTGTGCTAGTTTCTGCTGTACAGCGAAGTGAATCAGCTATATGTATACATATATCCCCTCTTTTTTGGATTTCCTTCCCATTTAGGTCACCACAAAGCACTGAGTAGAATTCCCTGTGCTATACAGCAGGTTCTCATTAGTCATCTGTTTTATACATAGCAGTGTATATATGTCAATCCCAATCTCCCAGTTCATTCCACCCTCCCTTTCCCTGCCTTGGTGTCATATGTCTGTTCTCTACATCTGTGTCTCTATTTCTGCTTTGCAAATAGGTTCATCTGTACCATTTTTCTAGATTTCTACAGATTTTTTTTTTTTAACGGTACGCAGGCCTCTCACTGCTGTGGCCTCTCCCCTTGCAGAGCACAGGCTCCAGACACGCAGGCTCAGCAGCCATGCATGTGGGATCTTCCCGGACCGGGGCACGAACCCGTGTCCCCTGTATCGGCAGGCGGACTCTCAACCACTGTGCCACCAGGGAAGCCCTCTACAGATTTTTTATCAGATTTTTTTTTTTTTTTTGCTATTGAGTTGTATGTGTTTTTTGTATATTTTGTTATTAGCCTCTTATCAGATATGTGATTTGCAATTATTTTTTCACACTGAATAGGGTGCCTTTTAATTTTGTTGATAGTTTTCTTTGCTGTTCAGAAGCTTTGATATGGTTCCACTTGTTTAGTTTGATGTGGTCCCACTTGTTTATATTTGCTATTGTTACTTTTTACATTTGGTACCAGATTCAAAAAGTATTGCCAAGACCTATGTCAAGGAGCTTATTGCCTGTGTTTTCTTCTAGGAGTTTTATGGTTTCAGGTCTTATGTCCAAGTCTTTAGTCCATTTTGAGTTAATTTTTGTGTATGGTGTAAGTTAGTGATTCAGTATCATTCTTTTGCATATGACTGTCCAATTTTTCCAACACCATTTTTTCAAGAGATGGTTCTTTCCCCATTGTTATATTTTTGGCTCCTTCATCATAAGTTAATTGGCCATATATGTGTAGGTTTATTTCTGGGCTATTCTGTTTCATTGATCTATGTGTCTGTTTTTATGCCAATACCATACTGTTTTAATTACTAATCTTTGTAATATAGTTTGAAATCAGGAAGCATGATGCCTCCAGCTTTGTTCTTCTTTCTCAAGATTGCTTTGGATATTCGGGGTCTTTTGTAGTTCCATATAAATTTTAAAATTGTTTGTTCTATTTTTGTGAAAAATACCATTGGAATTTTGGTATGATTGCATTGAATTTTTTATATTGCTTTGTGTAGTATGGACATTTTAACAATATTAATTCTTTCAAATGAGCATGGAATATGTTTCCATTTATTTGTGTCTTCTTCAATTTCTTTCATTAATGCCCTGTAGTTTTTAATATATTGGTCTTTCACCTCCTTGGTTAAATTTATTCCTAGGTACGTTATTCTTTTTGATGCAATTATAAATGGGATTATTTTCTTAATTTCTCTTTCTGATAGTTCATTATTAGTATAAAGAAACGAAGCAGATTTTTACATACTGCAACTTTGCTCAATTGGTTTATTAGTTCTAACAGTTTCTTGATGGAGTCTTTAGGGTTTTCTACATGTATTATCATGTCATATGCAAACAGTGACAGTGTTACTTCTTCATTTCCAGTTTGAATTCCTTTTATTTTTCTTCTCTGACTACTGTGCCTAGGACTTCCGATACTATGTTGAATGAAAGTGGCAAGAGTGGGCATCCTCGTCTTGTTCCTGATCCTAGAGAAAAGCCTTCAGCTTTTAACCAATAGCTTGTTAGCTGGGGTTTGTCATGTATGGCCTTTGTTATGTTGAGGTATGTTCCCTCTATTCCTACTTTATTGAGAGTTTTTTTTAATCATAAATGGATGTTGAATATTGTTAAAAGCTTTTTCTGCATCTGTTGAGATGATCATATGATTTTTATCCTTTATTTTGTTAATATGGTGTATCACATTGACTGACTTGTGGATGTTGAACTATCCTTGCATCCCTGCAATAAATTCCACTTGATCATAGTATATGATCTTTTTAATGTATTGTTGAATTTGGTTTGCTGATATTTTGTTGAGGATTTTTACCCATCAGGGATATTGGCCTGTAATTTTCTATTTTTTAGGGTCTCTATCTGGTTTTGAATCAGGGTAATGTTGGCTTTGTAGAATGAATTTGGAAGCATTCCTTCCTCTTCAGTTTTTTGAAATAATTTGACAGATAGGTATTAACTTTTCTTTAACTGTTTAGCAGAATTTACCTGCAAAGCCGTCTAGTCCTGGACTTTTATTTGTTGGAGTTTTTGATTCCTGATTCAATTTCATTACTGGTAATTAGTCTGTTCAGATTTTCTCTTTTTTCTGATTCAGTCTGGTAAGATTATATGTTTTTGGGAATTTATCCATTTCTTCTAGGTTGTCCAGTTAGTTAGCATATAATTGTTCATAGTCGTCTCTTATGATTCTTTGTATTTCTCTGGTATCAATTATAACTTCTCTTTCATTTCTGATTTTATTTATTTGGGCACTCTTTTTTTTTCTTGGTAAGTCTAGGGAAAGTTTTATCAATTTTGTTTATTTTTTCCAAGAATTAGCTCTTAATTTCATCGATCTTTTCTATTGTCTTTTTAGTCTCTATTTCATTGATTTCTGCTCTTTGTTATTTTCTTCCTTCTACTAACTTTGGGCTTCATTTGTTCTCCTTTTTCTAGTTCTTTAAGGTGTAATGTTAGGTTGTTTATTTGAGACTTTTCCTATTCCTTGAGGTAGGCATTTATCACTATGAACTTCCCTCTTAGAACTGCTTCTGTTGCATCCCATAAAATTTAGTATGTTACATTTCCATTTCCATTTGTATCAAAGTATTTTTTGATTTCTCTTTTTATTTTTTTCTTTGATCCCTTAGTTATTCAGTATAATGTTTTTAGTGTATTTAATGTTTAATGTTGTTAATGTGTTTAATGTGAATTTTCCAGTTTTCTTTCATTAATTTTTAGTTTCATACCATATGGTTAGAAAACATGCTTGGTATAATTTCAGTCCCCTTAAATTTGTTAAGATGTGTCTTGTGACCTAACATATGAGCTGTCTTGTGCACTTGAGAAGAATGTGTATTCTGTTGCTTTTAGATGGAATGCTTTGTAAATATCTGTTAATCACTTGTCTAACATGTTGTTTAAGGCCAATGTTTTCGTTCTAATTTTCTGTCTGGGTGATCTATCCATTGGTGTAACTGGGGTATTAAAATCCCCTACTATTATTGTATCACTATCAATTTCCCCCTTTAGGTCTTTTAATATATGCTTTATATATTTAGGTGCCACTATGTTGGATGCATAACTATTTGCATATGTTATATCCTCTTGTTGGATCACTCCCTTTATCATTATGTAATGCTCTTCTTAATCTCTTATTACAGTATTTGTTTTAAAGTCTATTTTAACTGATTTAAGAATAGCTACTCCAACTTTCTTTTTTTTTTTTTTTTTTTTTTTTCCAGCTTTCTTTTGATTTCCACTTGCATGGAATATCTTTTTCCATCCCTTCCTTTTTAGTCTGCAAGTGTCCTTACATCTGAAGTGTGTCTCTTGTAGGCAGCATATGAGTGGGTCTTGTTTTTTTATCCACTCATCCAGTCTATGTCTTTTAATTAGAGAATTTAGTCCATTTATATTCACAGTAATTATTGATAGATCTGTGCTTATTGCCATTTTGTTTATTGTTTTCTAACTGTTTTTGTAGTTTCTCTCTGTTCCCTTCTTCTCTTACTTTTCCTTTGTGGTTTAATGACTTTCTTTAGTGGTATGCTTATATTCCTTTTTCTTTTGTTTGTGTGTTTACTATAGGTTTTTGCTTTGTGGTTCCCATAAGGCTTACATATAACAACTTATATCTATAACAGTCTATTTTAAGTTGATAATGACTGAAATTTGATCTGATTCTGAAACTCAAAGTTGTTACTGTTCCCCCACCTCTATGTTTTATGTTTTTAAAGTCACATTTTATATATTTTTATCTTGTGTATCCCTTAACTAATTATTGTGATCATAGTTTTACTACTTTTGTCTTTTAAACTTCATAGTAGCTTTATAAGTACTTAATTTACTACCTTTACTGTATATTTACTTTTCAGTGAGATTTATTCTTTAATATGTGTTCTTGTTACTAATTAGCACCCTTTCTTTTCAACTTAAGTCCCTTTAACATTTCTTGTAAAGCCAGTTTAGTGGTGATGAACTCCTTTAGCTTGGGTTCTCTGAAGAACTCTGTATCTCTCCTTAAATTCTGAATGATAACTTTGTCAGGTATAGTATTCTTGGTTGGAATTTTTTTCTTTCAGCACTTTGAATATATTATGCCACTCCCTCTGACCAGCAATGTTTGTGCTGAAAAATCTGCTAATAGTCTTATGAGGGTTCCCTTGTACATAGCAAGTCATTTTTCTCTTGCTTCTTTTAAGGTTTTCTCCATGTCTTTGATTTTTGATATTTCAATTATGTGTCTTTGTGTGGTTTCTTTGGGTTTACTTAACTGGCCAGTTCAAGATGGTGGTGATATAGGAAGATACTGAACTCATCTCCTCCCACGGACACACTGAGTCTACAGCTACATATGGAACGATTTCCTCTTTAAAAAAACCCTAAAGACTGACTGAGTGACAACTCTGCACCAGGCAGACAAGAAGAAATCCACATCAAAATGGGCTGGAGAGGCTGGGACACGATTTTGCCGTCAATCTCACCCCCTGTGTGATGACCCACAACTGGAGGGAACTCAAAACCCAGAGCTTCTCTCTGAGGAGCAAAGGGTTCAACCCCAAGTGGAGTTCCCCAGTTTTTAAGACATATGCGTGAGAGATGACCCCCCATAAAATCTAATTTTGAAAACCAACAGGGCTCACATCCGGAGACCCACATGATGGTGGTGATCTAAGAAACAGCTCTTAAAAGGCTCATGAACACAGATTCACCACCCCAGGGCCCAGCTCAGAGGAAGCTAGCTGATTGTGCCTAGACTTAAAGTGAAAGAGGCTCACCTGCTTATATTACAACCTTGGTCTAAGGGTCAGGCATCTAATTTAACATACACTTCTGTGAGCCTGCTGGAACTCTTCCCAGGTGGAGACTTGCAGGCACCATCTTCATGTTCTCCCTTTGCCATGCTTCACAGAGCCAGTATCTCCCAGAAAAAGGCCTTTACACATGTCTGGTGCCCTGATTTTTGCAGCTGCCATGCAGGGCATGCCTCCTGATCACCTGGCTCTGGAGGCCAGGGGAGCTTGCATTTCTCTACACATGGGACTGTAATTAATGGTGTCACTCAAAAAGGAGCTCATACCCCTGTCTGGTGTCCTGATTTTTATGATTCCTACCAGGAGACACCTCTACATTGCCTGGCTCTGGTGGCCAGTGGGGCTTATACTCACAGATCCCACAAGACTGTAACCAATGGAGGGAGAGTTCTTAAACAGCTACCATCTCAGGGCACTTCAAGAGGCAACAGACCCAGAGCTAGGTGTTTCTGTGAAGGAGATCTATTAGCTAATCATCATAACTATGGCTCGGTGGGGTAGGTGAGAGGGGAGCGGGGCAGGCTTCTATTTAAACACACATCTAGGGGCTGACCGTAATCCTTCTCAAAGACCTCAAAGGGTGGATGCTGTCTTCACACTCACCCTCTGCCAAGCTCCAGAGCACAGCGTTGCCTGGAGAGGAGCTTTGCAAATGTCTGGTGCCCAGTTTTTATGACTGATGGCTTGGGAGACACCCCTTGATCACTGGCTCTGGTGGCCAGAAAGGCTGGCATTTTAGGGTCCCAGAAGACTGTGGCAATCAGAGGAATGGTTCTTGGCAGGCTACCACCACCAGGACACTGCACAGACAGCAGACTGAGGCATACACCCCCAGTCTTTCTGTAAAGGAAGGGCACTTTGCTTTTCCTGGAGCTTCATACTGAGGGGCAGACCTCAGGTTTGGCACACATTTATTGGCCTACAGAGCTGCTCTCAAGGAACATAGGCTGTGGACACTGTCTTGACACTCCCCTGCTGCCTTGTTCCCGCTCACCAGTGTCTCCCAGAAAGGAATTTATTCATTTGTCTGGAGTTTCAATTTTTGTGATTGCTGCCCAGGGGCCACCTCCAGATCATCTGGCTCTGGTGGCTGGTAGGGCTTACACTTGTGGCCCCTCAAGACAATATATATTTGCATACTTTTAAAAGTTGCTGCCTGACTGTCTGGCTTCCAGTCAGCCTGAATCTAGGTGCTGAGATCCTCCCCTAGGGACACTGACAGGTCTTGGCATATCCTCAACAACTAGGAGCTATTAAAAACATAATAGGCTGCTTGGACAAACAAAGGTTTGAGAGTCAATCAAGAGTTGGGACAGGGCTGAATGAAAGTTTTCATTTACATGAGGCTACTCCTTCAAGACTGCGAGAGGTGGTTGTTTCATCTACTGTACAGAAACCAACACAGAGAGTCACGCAAAATGAAGAAGCAGAGGAATATGTTCCAAATGAAAGAACAAGGTGAACCTCAGAAAAAAACCTTAATGAAACAGAGATAAGTAATTTACCTGTTAAAGAATTCAAAGTAGTGATCATAAAGATGCTCACTGAACTGGGGAAAAGAAGGACAGAGTGGATGAACACAGTGAGAACCTCAACAAAGAGATGGAAAACATAAGAAAGTACCAAATAGAAGTCAAAGAGCTGAAGAATACAATAACTGAGCTGAAAAATACATGATAGGGGTTCAACAGGAGACTAGATGAAGCAAAGGAAAGGATCAGTCAACTTGAAGACAAGACAGTGGAACTTACCTCATCACAGCAGTGAAAAGAATGAAAAAATATGAAGATAGTTTAAGGGACTTATGGGACAACATGAAATAGACTATTATTCTCATAGAGCTCTCAGAAGAAGAGAGAGAGAAAGGGACAAAAATCTTATTTGAAGGAATAATGGCTGAAAACTTCCCTAACTTGGGGAAGAAATAGACATCCAGATCTAGGAAGCCCAGAGAGTTCCAAATAAAATGCATGTTTTTTAATTAGAAATCAAAGAAGATATTTTAGACATAGGGGAGAAAAGGGTAGAGATAGTAGAGATGAAACATGTTAGAATTATGACTTAGAAAGATTAACTGTGGCAGCCAGGTGTGACATTCTTTGTATGAGAGAGAAAGTCAAGTTCAGTTAGAGGCCTGTTGCTGTAGGCAGAACATAAATAATGCATGAATTAAGGCAATGACCTTGGAAATTAAAAGGAGGAAAAAAGAAATGGAAATAGACTCAATTGAACTTAATGCCTAATTATGTATGTAGATAGACAGATAGATGATCAGTGCATCTTAGGCATTACAGCCGGCTCAATTTGAGTCTGTGCATAAATTATAGTACCACTAGGGAAGACTACATTATGTAGAAGGAGCACTGGTGGAAGAGTGATGGTGCAATAAAAGTAGCTCTCTCAGAAAATGAACCTGTTTTCCATATAAATGTATCCTTTATACATTAGGAAATAGAGCAAAAATGACTTTAGATGCTTTTAAAAATAAAAGTTAGTATGACCACTCATGTCTTATTAAAACAGAATAAACACTCCTAACATCGGATACTTATACTGAGAATCTTTGAAAGATGGATGAACTTTGCACCAGCTTAAGGGTAGATAAAAATAATTTTTTCCACATTGTAATACATTTATGAACAAACATTCAGTGTAATCTCTCTGAACATCATAGTGCCCCTTAGAATGAATATTCATAGCTTTTTTTTTTTTTTTACTATTTTGCTTATATCATCTACAGGTAGAATTGACATCCACATCTTTTGGGCATCCCCAAATAAAATCTTCTTTTTTGAATTAGAACCAAGAACCAAAGCTCAGTGTTTCAATGGTACTTGAGGCTCCTGCATCAATTTTAGATCCATTTCTTTTCATATCACTTCATATGTTCTCCTTCTTCTACTAACCATACCAATTAAATTTTATTTGTATAATCCTTCTTCTACTTTTAGTTTTCCTCCTAAATTGTTTCTTATGCCTAAATTAGTCTCCTTTTCCTAATGTGAAAGGATTTTGGCATCTCTCCTTAAATTGCCTCTCTTTCATAATATTTTATTTCAGATGTCAGAAAGGTTTATGCTTTCCCTATAATGTGATTTATATTTTTTAAAATTTTAAACCCACATTTAAAAACTTTCTTAATCAAAAGAACCAATTGAAATTTAGAAAATTTAGACTCAAATGTAAAATACTGAATACTAAACATTAAAATTAATATTAAAAATCTCAGTACTAGGAATTCCCTAGTGGTCCAGTGGTTAGGACTCCACACTTTCACCAGTGAGGGCCCGGGTTCAATTCCTGGTCGGGAACTGAGATCCCACAAGCCATGCGGCACGGCCAAGGAATAAAAAAAAAAAAAAAATTAAAAAAAAATCTCAGTACTGAATTTCAGTCAACTAAGACAACAACACTTATGAGGAGAAAAATAAGTCTCTGCAAGAGGAAAGAAAAGGTGGACTTGAACACCATTTATTTCCAAAAAGGATTTTCAGTGGGTTACAGTTAAAGAACAAATAGAATGAGATCAAAACCATTAACGTAGAAAAAAAATTCTAAATAGTAAAGGAAAGAGAATGTGGAAGAATACAGAAAAGACAAAATGAAACTAATCTGAATGGAGAGCTACAGCCAGAGTCAAAAGGAAGAAGCCCTAGAGTTGGGGGAAACTCTGTTGTTTGATCACCACAAAAGTTCTTCTCTCATTTTCTCCTCATCACTCATACTTTATGGGACAATGCACTAATAATTATTCCCACTGTCTGGACATCCTTCAGCTGGCCAAAATCTCCTCTTTCTTTTCCCCCGGAGCAATGACATAACTCCTGTACCCTACCACTTGTGTATATTCAATGCTTGGTATACTTAGCATTAAAGTCACTAAGTATCGTGACTTTCTTGGGTTTAGTTTTACCTGTTTATCTACATCACCTAAAGTTGTGCCTAACCTAGAAGGCCATCTACAGTCTTCTGTAAATTTGAATGATGGCATTTTATTTAGCGCTCTTTCCCTTCAATTTCAAATCTGCTGATATTGACAAAGCAATACTAGTCTTACTCCCCATCCAAAGGAGAGTCGTGGGAAATAAAATTAAAAGTTCATTTGGAAACAGACTTTGAGGGGCCCTGAATATAAGGCTAAAGATTTTCAACTTTGGTAAGAGCAGCTAAAAGCTTTTGAGCAGGAAGATAAAATAATCAGAACTGAACTTTAGGAATATTAGTTTAAAATTGTGTTGAAAATGAATTGAAATGAGTAAGAATAGAGATGGGGAGGTCAGTTGAAAAAAAGTCAAACGTAAATTTCCATTTTTGTTATGGATAAATGTCTTAGTCATCTCGTGTTCATTATGTTCATTCAACATAGAAGAAGAAGTTTCTTTAGAAGAACTTGAAGAAGAATTTGACATTCTTGAGGTGTAAAAATATATTATTTCTAAACTTAAACTCAATCAAAGTAAAATTTTAAAGCATATATTTTTATTTTCCATTTTCTAGTCCTAATATTTCCAGTAAAATATGTTAGTGACTTTGGAGGATGACAAAACCATACTTAACAAGAATGTTGAGTTTATGGTGCACATGGACAAAAAGATGCTTTAAATTTATTTAATTTTATCTTGATTTTCATAGCAGCAAATATTCTGATATGTAGCCTGGGGGAAAATGCATATTTTGTTATCCTTCTTTGTAGATCTTGTATGTTCCTTATACTTACTGCTGTTCCTGTACTTTCTCCCGCATTCCACACGGGCCTAAATATTTCCAGATAACCTCTTGTTTTTTCTCTCTTTCCCAACCACCAAGTATACTTCCTTTTCCCTTAATTTGGTTGATCCTGGCTAAGTGTTAAAGGAAAAGGAATTAGATTGAAAAAGTATTTATATCAATGTGAATGATATAAAGATACATGAAGGGCGAAAAACTATAATGTGAGTGACTTGGATATTTGGATTTTAAAAGGAATTAGTTTCCCTGAATTAATCTCTGATTGACTGAATTTCAGGCAGTTTAGGGATATACGTTTTTTGGGGAAACTACCTACTCTTATATACATTTTAAGACTGCCCTAATACTACATTTTTCTTTTCCTTAAAGGAAGAAGAAACAGAAACTATAAGTGAAGATAGTAGTTCAAAAGAAGTACATGATATGTCAGTGAAATAAATATATAAATTGCTTTTAAATTTATAACTTTTATTCAAATATAATGCACATATGTTCTGTATTTATGAATCAATAATACAGTATAATGTAAGGCTGTGGGCCTTGGAGTTGGACAGCTTCAGGATTGAATTTCAGCTCTGTTCATTACTAGCTATGTTACTATAGACTAACTTCTATGTGCTTCCTCTGTGTTGTATAGAGATAATATTTACTTTGCAGAGATTTGTAAAGATTAAGTGAGAGGAAATGTAAAGCATCTAGTACAATGCCTACCACATAGTAGATACTCAGCAATTATTAGTGCCCATCCCTTATGTTTTCATCTATTTTTGAAGGAAATTTTACAGTTTAAAAAAAATAAAGCATTTTAAAAATGCTCAGTCTGTGCACCTAAGTATAACAGATGTATATCATTTTTGGTAAGTTACTCATCATAACAGTATCTTATTCAGATGCCATCTTAATAATTAGATACTGACAACAATACTATGAATTTATAGTTAACTTTTTATTAAGCTAATGAAAGAGAGCCCCTGCATAGTTAAAAATAATTTATATTTTCTTTGAAGTTTGTTTTAGATTATGGATATTTTTGGTCTGATTATTTATAGTTCTTCAAAGAAAATACTGAGAACATTTTGAAGGTCCAACTCAAGCAACTCTGGAAATTTATTACATTTCTTTATCCTTTTCTTCTCAAATTCTTCTCTCACTCACAACTCCACTTTAGAAACAGATTACATCAACTCTCAATGACACAAAGTATCTTTTTAAGGTAGATCCGAAACTCTTGTTATTGTAATACCTACTTGGGGTGGGTAAATTTTATATATTTCCTGGGGCATATAAGTAATTAATGAAAGCTCCTATTCCAGCTTCTTGTTTTGAGTAAACAGATCATCTTTATTTCAACAAAAGCTTTAAGTGGCTGACAGTGTTGAAGAATTTGAAAGTTTTATGTTTCCCAGAGATTTTACCATATCCTCTTTAGAACTCAGAATTGAATAAAATAGAAAAGTTAGAATAGGGACTAAATCTCTTTGATGGTTCAGGGTAATAATAAAATAGCTAATATTCATTTAAAACTTACTATTTGCTAGATTCTATTCTAAACCATATATATATGTGTATCTATCTATCTATCTATATAAATATATACACACACACACACACACACACACACACACACACACACATACATATAAATTAACTCAGAGAACTAGGTGTTGCCTGAATTGTAAGTACAGCTTGAAATTAAAATGAGGACTGCTTTTAAAAAGGCATCTCCACAAACACGTGCATGTGTGTACATGTAATCACTATTACACATTCCAGGCAATCTCCCACGTCAGGGATATGAGAGCCATTTTAACACCTCCCTGATGATCTTGTCAGTTCTACTTCCTAAAATCTCCTGAGTCTCTTTTGTCTTCTCAGCCTCCAAGGCCACTGCCCTAGTTCAAGCTCTAATTACTTTTGGCCTCAACCATTTTTAAAAACTTCTAGTCTCTTTTCCTCTAGTCCTAGCCACTTTTTGTCCATATTTCATGTTGCTACCAAAGAATCTTTCTCAAACAGAAATCTAATCAAATCACTCTCTTGATTATAATCAGTTACAAGTCAAATTTCTTAGCATGATATATCAAATACTTCATAGTCTGGCCTCTGTATCTCTTTTCAGCCTCATTTCCAATCATTTTTTCTCTACCCTGAACTTTGAAGTGCTAAATTACTTGAAGCTTTCCAGAATAAACCTGTTTTTCCTGATTCTCTATATATTCCTCTCTTCAGAATATGTCTCCAATTTCCTGCTACCTAATTCCTGCTCTACCCCGCGTCAATCCAAGGCCACCTATCAAACTTTTACTTATCCTTCAAGACTCAGAATTGATGTTAATTCTTGAGAATTAATTTTTGATCTCCCTGAGCAAATTGAACACTCACTCCTTAATGTGTTTTCATAGCAGCTGTATATACTTTTACCATCCATGCTGTCTCATTTATTTTTCACATTATATACTTTTTTATATGTAGATCCTCTCTCTGAATACTCTTTCCTTCATTTTCCCATGACCATACTTCTTTCTACTATATAAAACTATATAAATAGATTTCTAAATAGTATTATATATTACACATATAATATTGTAATGTATGATGTATTAAGTCTATGTGTCTATGTTCC
Organism: Phocoena phocoena; assembly: GCF_963924675.1. Lineage (NCBI taxonomy): Eukaryota > Metazoa > Chordata > Mammalia > Artiodactyla > Phocoenidae > Phocoena > Phocoena phocoena. Next base: position 70,916,473 of record NC_089225.1, read on the forward strand.
TTGCTAGATTTTGACACCCTGAAGGGTAAGGCCATCTTTTGTTTTTATCTTTATATGTCTTATAACATCCTGGTATATTGAAGTCACTAAATGAAATTTTACTTATTCATTTGACAGGTATTTGTTGAGAGCTTTTATATACCAGGAGCATTCTAGATGCTGACACAATAGCAGAAAACAAATCACACCAAAGTCCTGGCCTTTATAGACCTTATTATATTCTATGCTTAGCGATTGTATAATTAATGTAAACTTGCTAATATCCATTCATGAAGCAGAGTTTGCTCTTTTTGTGTGTGGGGTCGTTTATTTATGTTCCTCTAAATATTAATCTGAATTAATGCTATTATATTCTTTTTTTCTGTTTTTAATAGTTTAAGAACACCTCAAAAAGTCTCCTTCAGGAGTATCTCATCAATGACAGATGAAGAGGTTAGGATTAAATTAACTGAGAAATTTGTCAACTTTCAGGGACTAAATGACAAAACAGTAAAATTTTTATTAATAATTCACTATAAACTAGTTTTATAAGAATTTAAGCTACAATTCTGACTTTTTTCTTAGAATCCCAAATGCTTTCCTTATTTTTATGTGTTTGTATATTTCTAAATATTATTTATGTTTCACAAAAGGAGAGCAGCCTTAAACTGTATGTACAGTTAAAAGAGGGATTATTTACTACTGTTTGGTGGCACCTTATGGAGGTTGCTAGAAATTCTCCTGAACTTTATATTTGTTAATGAATTATTTCTCACATGTAAAAAATAATAGATTCTTTTGTGCTCATCACATAGGTTTAATAAAGTTAGCCATATTTTCTTTAGCATTACCTACCTGGTAGCTTATTAGAAATACAGAATCTCAATACCACCCCTACCCTCAATCCTATTGAATCAGAATCTGCATTTTAACAAAATTCCCAAGTTACTTGAAACTTTGCTGTAAATCTTTTTAAAAAGGAAGATATATTTCCGGCTAAACTCCTCCTCTCCCACCCTATTCCCCTCCCTCTCTCACAAAAGCTATCCTAAAGGTGATATGTATTCTTCCTGTCCATATTTTTATATTTTTGTCACATAGGTTTGTATCCCTAATTATATATAATACATGTACACACATACTGTTTTTAAACTTTATGAAAATATATAAACATAGATTTTTTTCCTGCAACTTTTTTCACTGAACAGTATTTTTTTTTAACATCTTTATTGGAGTATAATTGCTTTACAATGGTGTGTTAGTTTCTGCTTTATAACAAAGTGAATCAGTTATACATATACACATGTTCCCATATCTCTTCCCTCCTGCGTCTCCCTCCCTCCCTATTCCACCCCTCTAGGCGGTCACAAACCACCTAGCTGATCTCCCTTTGCTACGCGCTGCTTCCCACTAGCTATCCACTTTACACTTGGTAGTGTGTATATGTCCATGCCACTCTCTCACCTCGTCACAGCCTACCCCTACCCCTCCCCATATCCTCAAGTCCATGCTCTAGTAAGTCTGTGTCTTTATTCCCGTCTTACCCCTAGGTTCTTCATGACTTTTTTTTTTTTTTCTTAGATTCCATATATATGTGTTAGCATACGGTATTTGTTTTTCTCTTTCTGACTTACTTCACTCTGTATGACAGACTCTGGGTCCACCCACCTCACTACAAATAACTCAGTTTCGTTTCTTTTTATGGCTAATATTCCATTGTATATATGTGCCACATCTTCTTTATCCATTCATCTGTTGATGGACACTTAGGTTGCTTCCATGTCCTGGCTGTTGTAAATAGAGCTGCAATGAACATTTTGGTACATGACTCTTTTTGAATTATGGTTTTCTCAGGGTATATGCCCAGTAGTGGGATTGCTGGATCGTATGGTAGTTCTATTTGTAGTTTTTTAAGGAACCTCTATACTGTTCTCCATAGTGGCTGTATCAATTTACATTCCCACCAACAATGCAAGAGTGTTCCCTTTTCTCCACACCCTCTCCAGTATTTATTGTTTCTAGATTTTTTTGATGGTGGCCATTCTGACTGGTGTGAGATGATATCTCATTGTAGTTTTGATTTGCATTTCTCTAATGATTAATGATGTTGAGCATGCTTTCATGTGTTTGTTGGCAATCTGTATATCTTCTTTGGGGAAATGTCTATTTAGATCTTTGGCCCATTTTTGGATTGGGTTGTTTGTTTTCTTGTTATTGAGCTGCATGAGCTGCTTGTAAAGTTTGGAGATTAATCCTTTGTCAGTTGCCTCATTTGCAAATATTTTCTCCTATTCTGAGGGTTGTCTTTTGGCCTTGTTTATGGTTTCCTTCTCTGTGCAAAAGCTTTGAAGTTTCATTAGGTCCCATTTGTTTATTTTTGTTTTTATTTCCATTTCTCTAGGAGGTGGGTCAAAAAGGATCTTGCTGTGATTTATGTCATAGAGTGTTCTACCTATGTTTTCCCCTAAGAGTTTGATAGACTCTGGCCTTACATTTAGGTCTTTAATCCATTTTGAGTTTATTTTTGTGTATGGTGTTAGGGAGTGTTCTAGTTTCATCCTTTTACATGTAGCTGTCCAATTTTCCCAGCACCACTTATTGAAGAGACTGTCTTTTCTCCATTGTATATTCTTGCCTCCTTTATCATAGATTAGGTGGCCATGGGCCGTGGGTTTATCTCTGGACTTTCTATCCTGTTCCATGGATTCATATTTCTCTTTTTGTGCCAGTACCATATTGTCTTGATTACTGTAGCTTTGTAGGGTAATCTGAAGTCAGGGAGCCTGATTCCTCCAGCTCCGTTCTTCTTTCTCAAGATTGCTCTTGCTATTCAGGGTCTTTTGTGTTTCCATACAAAGAATAAAATTTTTGTTCTAGTTATGTGAAAAATGCCCTTGGTAATTTGATAGTGATTGCACTGAATCTGTAGATTGCTTTGGGTAGTATAGTCATTTTCACAATATTGATTCTTCCAGTCCAGGAACATGGTACATCTCTCCGTCTGTTTGTGTCATCTTTGATTTCTTTCATCAGTGTATTATAGTTTTCTGAATACATGTCTTTTGCCTCCTTAGGTAGGTTTATTCCTAGGTATTTTATTCTCTTTATTGTGATGGTAAATGGGATTTTTTCTGTAATTTCTCTTTCTGATCTTTCATTGTTAGTGTATAGGAATGCAAGAGATTTCTGTGCATTAATTTTATATCCTGCAAGTTTACCAGATTCATTGATTAGCTCTAGTAGTTTTCTGGTGGCATCCTTAGGATTCTCTATGTATAGTATCATGTCATGTGCAAACAATGACAGTTTTACTTCTTTTCCAGTTTGGATTCCTTTTATTTCTTTTTCTTCTCTGATAGTTGTGGCTAGGACTTCCAAAACTCTGTTGAATAAAAATGGCAAAAGTGGACGTCCTTGTCTTGTTTCTGATCTTAGAGGAAATGCTTTCAGCTTTTCGCCACTGAGTATGATGGTAGCTGTAGGCTTGTCATAAATGACCTTTAAAATGTTGAGGTAGGTTCCCTCTATGCCCACTTTCTGGAGAGTTTTTTTAATCATAAATGGGTGTTGAACTTTGCCAAAAGTTTTTTCTGCATCTACTGAGATGATTATATGGTTTTTATTCTTCAGTCTGTTAATGTGGTATATTACATTGATTGATTTGTGTATGTTGAAGAATATTTGCAACCCTGGGATAAATGCCACTTGATCAGGGCGTGTGATCCTTTTAATGTATTGTTGGATTCAGTTTGCTAGAATTTTGTTGAAGATTTTCGCATCTATGTTCATCAGTGATATTGGCCTGTAATTTTCTTTTTCTGTGATTTCTTTTTCTGGTTTTGGTATTGGTGATAGAGGCCTTGTAGAATGAGCTTGGGAGTGTGCCTTCCTCTGCAGTTTTTTGGAAGAGTTTCAGAAGGGTAGGTGTTAACTCTTCTTTAAATGTTTTATAGAATTAGCCTGTGAAGCCATCTGTCCCTGGACTTTTGTTTGTTGGAAAACGTTTTCTTTCCAGCTTTAGCATGCTTTTATTTACTTGGTTCAGTTCGTTATTTTTAACAACAAAATAAGCACCTGTCAGTCACCACTCACAACACAGCTAAGTCCTTAACAATAATTACCAATTGTTATAATCCTTCCCACCATAGCATCTCCAAGCTTATACTCAATATTACCTTGCTTTCCATGTTGTGTAGTTTTATTGTATCTATTCAAATTCCCATAATGTATCTTTATTTTATTTGCATTTAACTGTATTCAAAGGGTATCATACTGTATACAGTGTTTGGGGACTTATTTTTTATTTTTTTACTTAATATTATTTCTGGTACATTTTTAAACTCCATATTCTACTGTGAAGACCCATCCATATTTTTCATTTGCTCATTCTCTTGGCTGCATCATCATATTCCATGGAGTATGATGGAACTGTAGAGTACATTCTACAGTTTATTCACCTGGGTTCCTATGCTTGGCATTGGGTTGCTGTCAGGGGTATGCTCTGGTGAGTGGCACTGGTTTTTTAGTCCACTCGGGCTGCCTATCACAGACTACCACAGACTGGGTGGCATAGAGAAATTTATTGCTAATAGTTCTGGAAGCTGGAAGTCCATGAATACTAGAACTTAACACAAGGCACTAGCAGATTTGGTGTCTGGGTAGAGCCTGCTTCCTGGTTCATAGACGGCTGTCTTCTTGCTGTGTCCTCACATGGTGTGAGGTGAGGAAGCTCTTTGGGGTCCCTTTTATTAGGGCACTAATCCCGTTCATGAGGGCTCCACCCTCATGACCTGATCACCTCCCAGAGGCCTCACTGCCTAACACCATCAGATTGGGGGTTAGGATTCAACCTAACCTAATTTAACCTAATTTAGGGGGACACAGACATTCAGTCCATGGCAGTGCTGCTCTGAACATGTGTCCTATTACCCAGGGGCAAGGACATCTCTTATGCACATTGTTGGAAGATTTTTAATCACAATTTCAATTTCTGTACTTGTGATTGGTCTGTTCATACTTTCTGTTTCTTCCTGGTTCAGTCTCGGAAGGCTGTATCTTTCCAAGAATTTGTCTATTTCTTCTAGGTTGTCCTTTTTTTTTTTTTTTAATATTTTAAATTTTTGGCTGCGTTGGGTCTTCATTGCTGTATGCGGGCTTTCTCTAGTTGCGGTGAGTGGGGGCTGCTCTTCGTTGCAGTGTGTGGGCTTCTCATTGCAGTGGCTTCTCATGTTGCACAGCACAGGCTCTAGGCGCACAGACTTCAGTAGTTGTGGCACATAGGCTTTGTTGCTCCGCAGCATGTGGGATCTTCTTGGACCAGGGCTTGAACTGTGTCCCCTGCATTGGCAGGTGGATTGTTAACCACTGCACCACCAGGGAAGCCCATAGGTTGTCCATGTTATTGACATATAGTTGCTTGATCTCTTATCATCCTTTGTATTTCTGTGGTGTCTGTTGTAACTTCTCCTTTTTCATTCTGATTTTATTGATTTGAGTCCTCTCCCACTTTCTCTTGATGAGTCTAGTAAAGGTTTATCAATTTTGTTTATCTTCTCAAAGAAATAGCTTTCAGTTTCATTGATCTTTGCTATTGTTTTCTTCATTTCTATTTCATTTTTTTCTGCTCTGATCTTTATTATTTCTTCCCTCCTACTAACTTTGGGTTTTGTTTGTGCTTCTTTCTCTAGTTGCTTTAGGTGTAAGGATAGGTTCTTTATTTGAGATTTTTCTTGTTTCTTGAGGTAGGATTGTATTGCTATAAACTTCCCTCTTAGAACTGCTTTTGCCGCATCCCATAGGTTTTTGGATTGTTGTGTTTTTGTTGTCATTTGTTTTTAGGTATTTTTCATTTCCTCTTTGATTTCTTCAGTGATCCATTGATTGCTTAGTAACATATTGTTTAGCCTCCACGTGTTTGTTTTTTACTGCTTTTTCCTGTATAGTAAGTCCCCTTCGTACAAACCTTCAAGTTGCGAACTTTCAAAGATGCGGATGTGTGTTTCATCAGTGTCAGGCATGAGAGAAATTGCAGCTTGCCTTCCATCTCCTATTGCTGATGATCCTTCAGCTCTATCATCTCCCACCTCCTCTCCCTCCTCCAGTCAGTAACTTCTTGCCTGTTCACTCAATAGCACCTCCCGTATGCCAGCAAGGGAAAAGCAACAAGTAACATACAAGAGGACCCCCATAAGGTTATCAGCTGATTTTTCAGCAGAAGCTCTGCAGGCCAGAAGGGAGTGGCAAGATATATTTAAAGTGATGAAAGGGAAAAACCTATAACCAAGATTACCCAGCAAGGATCTCATTCAGATTTGACAGAGAAGTCAAAAGTTTTACAGACGAACAAAAGCTAAGAGAATTCAGCACCATCAAACCAGCTTTACAACAAATGCTAAAGGGACTTCTCTAGGCGGGAAACGCAAGAGGAGAAAAAGACCTACATAAACAAACCTAAAACAATTAAGAAAATGACAGTAGGGACATACATATCAATAATTAGCTTAGGGACTTCCCTGATGGCACAGCAGTTAAGACTCCATGCTCCCAACGCAGGGGGCTGGGTTCAATCCCTGGTCAAACTAGATCCTACATGCATGCCACAACTAAGAGTTTGCATGCCACACTAAGGAGCCCACCTGCTGCAACTAAGGAGCCAGCCTGCTGCAACTAAGACTGGTGCAACCAAATAAAATAAAATCTTAAAAAATAATAATTACCTTAAATGTAAATGGATTAAATGCTCCAACCAAGAGACACAGACGAGCTGAATGGATACAAAAACAAGACCTGTATATATACTGTCTACAAGAGAGAATCATTAATAGACTAAGATAGAGATGGGATTCAACAGAGTAGGAGGAGATAAAATAGGAAGTGATTACAGGAATGGAGTATTGAGGACGACTTTCTCTCCAAGGTCAGGTACATACCCTAGCTATGTTTAATTGTGGAGTGCTGTATGTCATATAGTGCCTTTACTTTGGGGGAAACATTTTAACTACTAGCAGAGGAAGAACAGATTTTAGCTTTTTTTTTTTTCTCATTTTTCTTCATGACTGTCTAGCTTCTTTACAGTACTTTTAACTAGCCCTAGCTGTGAGAAATGGAGATTTCTCTTTAGACCTCAGTCATGTAGGGTCCCAAGATTTAGTTATTCTTCTCAATTAGGCAATGCATTGTGCCCAAGTACCCATGAACATGAAACCTACAGTGGTTCTAGATGATACCATTTATTCATTTTTCTTTGTAGAGAACTGGGCTTATCATATATAAAACCCTGTTTCTGGAGGTGTAAGGATCAGGCTGAGCTGCCATTGTTTCAATACCACTTATATTTCATGTCAGGGTGATTGGGCTTTACTTGGCAACTGTTAATTCGAAGAATTTAAAGAATTCTGTAATGTATCTACATACTATCTGTAGTATCAGCTTTGCATATTTGTTCTACCTTTACCAATTTGAATTTTTTTATATAACAAGAAAAGAGAAGCAAAGCAGAAGCTGATCTGTGGTATTTTGTCTCTGTCAACTTCCTAAGAGTTATGTATCATTAGAAACAAATAGGCCTTTTTTGTTCACCTTCTTATTCTAAGCATATCTAAAAAGTTTCTTATATTGCCTCAAATATTTTTCATAAGCAGTTCTTATTCTGGGCTAACTTCAAGGACTCAGTTTTTGTAGGTTAGTAATGTCATTGCTGTAAATATGAGCAGTTGTATACAAAGTACGTTCATGTATTGTCAGCTTAATCATTTTGTTTTCTGTTCTTTGTATAGACTCTTGGAAAAAATATTAACTCATGTTTCCTGAGTCACCACATTATTATTTTCATTGAGGTAATTGGTGACTGTATTATCAGAAATGGGATAAAAATGTTTTTCAGCCTCCACTCTTTTTTGATCCATAGTCAAGATCTTTGACCATAGATTCAAACCTGTTTCTATAATAATTTTGAAATCTTACTTCTACGACCCAAACTACGTGTCTTTTCCTTTGTTTGGCTGTTGCCCTTTCTCATCCCTGTTATCTATGAGTCTGCTGTCTCTCTGTTTTCTTTGTATATTATACCTTTCGTTATTACCTTCCTTCTCTCTTTATAACTTGCTATCCTAAAAAATTGTCTATATTCTTTCTCTTTTTACCTCCTGTTGACTTTTTTAGATTACTTTATGAATTGTGTCAGTGCTATCATTTATTTTAGAAAAGGTAGGAAATTTTGTTAAAAAAAGGAAAAAATTATCTATATTCCCACCCAGACTCAATTTCTGTCCTTTTAGATTTTTTTCTGTGAACATGTACAGTATTCATGAAATTAGGATAGTATTAAACATGTTGGTCTATATCTTGCTTTTCTTATCAATGATCTTGAACCCATTTTTATGTCAGTAAATAGAGATTTGAATCACTATTTTATTCATAGCATAGTACATTCTTATACATACAGATTTGCTAGAACTTATTTAAACGGTATTGAATTGTTGCAGTTTAGTTTGCTTCCAAGTATTTCTCCCCATTTTAAATAATGCAGCCCACAGACATATTTTTACAAAAATGTATGCCTATTTGTTTATTTGCTTAGGCTAAATTCATAAGATATGAGATTTTGGATCTAAGAATATGACTTTAAAAAAGATATTTTATGCATCACACACTTATCCCCCTAGAAGATGGTATCAGTTAACTCCCACATCAGCAATAATTGTGAGTGGAGATTTTACCATACTGTTGCCAACACCAGCCATCTTTGCTCATCAGGCAAGTAAAATACCTCCCTATTATTTTAATGTGCATTTCATTGATTACTACTAAATATAAAAATATTTTCACACGTTAATTGGTCGTTCTGTTTCTTCTCTTGTAATGCCCTGTTCAGTTCTCTACCATTTTTTTTTTTCTATTGAGAGTGCCAGTAGTTTAATTATTTGTAAGAACACCTATACTGGAGAGAATAGACTTTGTTCTATATATTGGAAACAATATTGCTGGTTCATTTTGTGTATTTAACTTGGTGATGGCATATTTTGCCACGTAGATGTTTTGGGGTTCTTTGTAACCAAATGTATTAGAAGTTTCTCTTAGGTTTTTATTCTCGGTATTCTCAGAGAAAATAATCACAGTTCAAAATTATATAAATTTATATTTTCTTCTAGTACTTTTTAATAAAAATCTTTAATTCATATGAAAATTAATTTGGTATTAGAAGTGACATGGGTATCTACCTTTTTTTTCTAAAATATTAGCCCGTTAACTTAATAAATAACTCAGGTAAATCATCATTTAACTGAAATGCTGCCTTTATCATATGCTAAATTATTATATACAATTATATATACTCAAGTATATTGGCTCTGTGTGCTTGACAGTTGCTTAACCTCTGCACTTTTCTCATCTGTAAAATGCAGATAATACTTATAAATTTATTGTAAGAACTAAATATAAGTCCTAAAATAAAATGCAAATATGAATAAAACATGTATCATTTAACACAATGATTGACCCACAGTATATACCCAATAAATGAGTTATTATTGTTATTTATTTTTGTTATTAATATTGATGAGTCTGTCTATTTTGTTATCAGAACCATACTTTTATAATTATTGCCATATAATAAATTTTAATATCTGGTAGGGCAAAATTTCCAACTTTATGATTCTTTGAAGCCTAGGAGATTATATTCATCTTCATATGTTAAAATTTCATCTATCTTTATTAACTGCTTATTGTGTATAAGTTATATTGATACCAGATGCTCTAAATATTGTTCTTAATTATCTTATTTTTTGTTTTTTCCTGAGAAAAATAACTAGATATGTTATTTTTCGTAGAAAGATTACTAGATATGTTGTCTTCTTTAGTTATCTTTTATTTCCAATGCTACAGTTTCTTAAATTTATAAAATATTTTATTCATACATTTTCAGAGGCTTAATATGAGAATTAAGAAATTTGGTACAGTTACAAATGAAGAATTCAGAAAATCACTAGGAAACTCTTGGTAATTTCTGCTTTTCTAATTTAAAGTCTTTTTTTAAAATGCAACATGTAAAATATTTTCTACACTTATTGCATAATTAGAAATTTCTCATAAAGCATTTCTTTATTTTTTCTTTAAAGCTTTGGATTCAGTATGTCAACTGGTATGTACTGTCAGTATTAAAAGGATTGTATGAGTGCTTATAAATATGCTGTTAGGGGCTTCCCTGGTGGTGCAGTGGTTGAGAGTCTGCCTGCCGATGCAGGGGACACAGGTTCGTGCCCCGGTCCGGGAAGATCCCACATGCTGCAGAGCGGCTGGGCCCGTGAGCCATGGCCGCTGAGCCTGCGCGTCCGGAGCCTGTGCTCTGCAATGGGAGAGGCCACAACAGTGAGAGGCCCGCGTACCGCAAAAAAAAAAAAAAAAAAAAAATTAAATATGCTGTTAAAGTAAACTTGTGTAGGACATAAACACTATAAGTAAATAAGTCTCAGAATTATCCTTTTTTGGTCAGCCTTAAAAAATCCATACTTCAGTGTTCAACTTTTGCTTTCTATTTTTTTCATGAATCAAAAAATTTTGTTTGCGTTTAACCAATATAGATTAGTATTAGGAATGTTATCAATTTTTACTGCACAACTTGGCAGCATATATATTTTCCTTCCCTTTCATTGTTCAAATGCATCAAATAAAAATGATTATTAGTGATCTCTTAAGGAGCTAATGAGGTAAACTAAAGAGATAGAAACCAACCATTGGGAGATGAGGAAGGAAGGAAATACTATGGATTTAACAGGATAGGTAGTAGAAGGTATTTTAAAATAGGTTTCTTGAGGATTTTAGTATAAGAAAAATTAGAAGCGTGAACTATAGAGGAAGCATTTATAAATGGAAGATCAAGGAGTAAAAATTGAGCAAGATAGCTAAAACTTAATATAACTATATATTTAACTAAATAGTTTTCCTTGAAAGATATAAAAGCTTTAAATACTGAATATGTTATTAGGTTTAATTTTAATTATGGTAGTAGATTATAGGTTGATAAAATTAATCCAAAATAGTATGAACAATATGGAAAATAATATGATTGCATGTATTTAACTTGTGCCAAACACATTTTAAAATAAATTCCTTACCACTATGCTTAGATAGCTGAATTATTGCTAAAATACTACACAATAATTTACATTCATGATGAGGATTCTTAGAGCAAGACAAGATCTTGAAGCAATTTTTTAATCATTTAAGGAAGATTAAATTTTTTTCATTGTAGTTTGTTTTAAGTATATTTTATTCATTGTATTTTAGTTCTTTAAAAATTGGTAGCCAACATCATCACTGTTAGAATCAGTAAATATTTGAATGTCTTTTATATGTAAACATTAAGTTAAATTATTAGAGCATTCTGTATTGGAAAGGGGGATGATACATTGCCTATAAAGATACTTCAGATGATAAGGCAGCAAGACTGAATATGTATATGACTTTTGGAAAGTAAACTTTGTATATTATAGTCATTCTTTATGTAAAACTTTTAATTTACAAGTATTGAGTGAGAGTGATTATTTAGAAGATTATTCAAAACTTGTTTTCTTTGATTTATGTACAACTTTCAGTAACACTTCTATAGCTTAAAATAAGTTTTAACTATTCATGTTGCTTGAATTGTGATTAGTATTTACATTAGGAAATATAATGAGCAAATCAGTAACTCCATTGCCTCACATTTATGGATAATGCTTGATGGCTTACAAATTGCCATCACATACATTTTTATGTAATCCTTGCAGGAATATTGTATTACTGTTTTTCAGATGAAGCACAAAATGTTTAAATGACTAATCCAAGGTTTGTCCCTGCAAATCTCTGTACTCTTGGTTCACTTCTCTTCTACAGAGTTGCTTACAGAATTATGGTCCCATTTATACTTTGTTATAAAGACAAATTATTTGTTTCTTTTAGTTAACTCTAAATGTGTTAAAGCTGTTAACACAGCATGGGAAAAGATCACCTAACTGGATTCCTTAATGTGAAATGTAAACACAGTTTCCTGGGGAGTCATTTTGGCCATGTTGAAGGCAGAACCTGTTCTTTAAAGTTACTTTTGGGTTAAGATATTTGAAAAGAAGGAATGGTTTTCTAAATCTTTGTGCTATAACTGACTGTAGTGAATTTCAGTCCTTAATCCTCACATTTACAAGAGAACATACATTAAAAGAAAATATGGCAAAGAAGGATGATTTTGTGTACTATAAATAACACTGGATCTAGAGTGATAAGGCCTGTGTTCAGACAATGGTTCTGGTACTTACTAGTTCAGTGACTGTAGAAAAATCATTTATCCCCTTTGATCCTTAGTTTCTCACTTGAAAAATGGGGAAAAGAATACTGTTATCATATGACGGGATTATTCGATGGAACAAGAGCATATATATCAAAGCACTATATAGTTATTTTAATTTATTGCTACCAAAAGGGTATATATTTATGTATCTCTGTCACTTTTCTATCCAAAAGAGAAGGACGGGGTTAAATAGGCCTCTCTGATTCTAAAACTCTGTCACCAATAAGTAAGATTTACAAATAAATACTTAAATACAGGACTGAAGTTTCCACCTAAAAGAAGACTTGATATAGTCTTTGATAAGAATAAGATAGGGCTTCCCTGGTGGCGCAGTGGTTGAGAGTCTGCCTGCCGATGCAGGGGACGCGGGTTCGTGTCCCGGTCTGGGAAGATCCCACATGCCGCAGAGCGGCTGGGCCCGTGAGCCATGGCCGCTGAGCCTGCACGTCCGGAACCTGTGCTCCACAACGGGAGAGGCCACAACAGTGAGAGGCCCGCGTATCGCAAAAAAAAAAAAAAAAAAAAGAATAAGATACATTGGGTACTACAACTATTTCATAATTTATTTGTTCTCAAAATCTAGAATTTTAGTCTTTTGAAAGTAAGGACAGTTTTTTTTTTCCTAAGAAGTCGATATTTTAGTTGCCAAACACAGTATACCATGTTTCCATTCATATGAAGCTGCTTAGAGAAATAATTTGAACTTTAAATATTGTTTATTATTTTATTTTAAAAATGTGAAAATGAGGGAGTTTACCTCAGTCCAAGGCTGACAGAATAAAGGATATCGCTAGAAGTAGGTACCTAGGACAAGACTGATATTCACAATCCCCCTACCTGCCACACTCATCAAAGTCTAACCTCATCCATTTGGGAAAAAAATCTGTAGCTGTTAAGGTAGTTTTAGATTCCTCTAGTGAAAGGAAATTTTTATCCTTTGTCTTCAAGGTTTATAGTCTACAGGATTACCTTGAATCTTTGGCCAGTATTGAGATTTTGGATATTTATTGTGTTAAAAAGTGCTTCCTATTCCAATCTATAGTCAGTTGATAATCATCTATTAAATTGAGTCAGAACAACATATGGATTTCTAAGTTCTCATCAGCAGTGGGAAGCTGTGCTTTAATCACTCATTTAGCATGTGTTTGAACAAGAGGGGACTTGAGAATTCCTCTCTGACATTTACATTCAGCTTTAGGAATATAGATTTTTACAGCAAAAGTTGAACATTTCTTTCCAGTATTGGGAAGGACTTTAGGCAAGCAGATGTCTCAAGGAAGGAAGGTGACAATTTGGTTCACCTTTTACATTAATTTTAGAGTGATATATTTTTCTCCAGTTTGAATTGGTTTGCAGACAAGAGTGAGCAGAGTAAAAGAGCAAATAACATTTTTCACTCATTTTAAATCAGGTCTTCATGATGGTATTACTCTCACACCTTCCAGGGTGTGAGAGTGGGCTCTTGTCTAAGACTCGGAAATGAATTGTCCGAGGAGACACATGTACTGACAAAGCAAAAGACTTTATTGGGAAGGGGCGCCCAGACGGAGAGCAGCGAACAGCGGGGTAAGAACTGCTCTGCCATGTGGCTCCCAGTCTCAGGTTTTATGGTAATGGGGTTAGCTTTCTGGGTTGTCTCTGGCCAATCACCTCACTTGTGCCCATATTTGGTCCGATTCAAGGCCCTTCCTGGCAGTGTGTGCATCTCTTAGTCAGGATGGTTTCCAGCATGAGGGTTTCTGGGAAGTTGGCAGGACATATTATGGGCTGGCATCTCCTCCCTCCTTTTGGCCCCTCCAGAATTCTTCCAGCTGGTGGTAGGTAGCTTATCAATTCTGTGTTCCTTATCGGGACCTCCTGTTGTGAGATAATTCATGCAAGCAGTTATTATCCTGCCTGGCAAGGATGGGCAGTTTCAGTCGGTGGTTCCCTAACAGTGAGATTTTGCATTTTACTTGAAATATGAATTCTCAGACTGTCAAATTTTCATTTTTGTTTAAACATATTTATCAAGCATTTAATATGTTAAGAACTATACTGAGTTGAGTACACTGATATGTGTAATCGTCAGAGTTATTCTTTGAGTATGATATTGTCTTCATTTTAAAAGTGAGGGAATGGATGTTTAAGGGAGAAATTAGTCCAAGAAATAGCTGATTAGTGCCATATCAGGCATTTGAACCTAACCTATGTCTTTCAATTCTGTGTTCCTATGAAGGGCCGGAAAATTTTTCCTTCCACCTTTCTAGGTTCTTGGGCTGATCTAATAATCAGATTGACAAAAGACATTAACAAGAGAAAAACAAACAAAATTACATACGTACAGGATCCCCATAAAAATGTAAAGACTCAAAAGGCAGCCAAACATCCAGAGAGAAAGAAAGGGGTAGGGGTCTGGGGATACAAAGGGGAGGAAGGCCCATTCACAGGAAGCAGAGGAGATGTTTAGAAAACAAAAGCTGTGCTGTTATGCAGATAAGTTTCTTAGGTAAAAAGTGTCTCTGATAATAGCTCCCTTCCTGGTACAGGCCCCCCTTTCCAGTGTAAATTTAGGCAGTTTAGGGGGAGGAAAATAGCTTTTCTTAAATCTGCTGGAGTTTTGATTGCCTTTAGCTCAAATTAATCCTCATGCCAAAGTGGCATACTTTGGGGGTCACAGATTCTGCTCCCCTTTACTTAATTTTTGAAAATATGGAAGTATTTTTTAATTATAAAATTAATTCCAGTTCACTGTAGAAAATTTGAAGACTACAGATACAAAAGAAAATAAAATATCCATAATCTTACCACATAAAAAAATGTTTACTTCCAGTATTTTTGATATATATATTTTACATAGTTAAGAACATTTGGTATATAGAGTCTTATTCTGCTTTTTGTTCTTTCTATTATACAAACATTATTCTATGTTTTAAAAGTAATTTTAAGTGGTTTTTGTTTTTGTTTTTGTTTTTTTGTGGTACGTGGGCCTCTCACTGTTGTGGCCTCTCCCGTTGCGGAGCACAGGCTCCGGACATGCAGGCTTAGCGGCCATGGCTCACGGGACCCGCTGCTCCGTGGCATGTGGGATCTTCCCAGACCGGGGCATAACCCGTGTCCCCTGCATCGGCAGGTGGACTCTCAACCACTGCGCCACCAGGGAAGCCGTTAAGTATTATTTTTAATAGCTGTGTAGTATTCTAGCATACAGATATACTATCATCTTTTAAAACATTCCTTTATTTCTTAATATTTAAGTTATAATTTCCCCAACTTTTTAATTTAAACGTTCTGGACATCATTTAATGCTTAAATTGGCAAACAAACAAGAAACCAAGAAAAATATTTGTTGGATACATAATTGCTACTTTGTATGAGAGTTTTAAATTATATGAAAATTTTAATTTCTCATGTAAGTACGGCACTTAACTATGCATATCTTTTAATCCCAATTGTGTTAATTATACATACACCAGAAAAGACTAGAGGGAATTACACTAAAGTCTTAACAAGCTGCTATCATCTCTCACCTGGATTATTAAAACAACTTCCTAACTGACCTTTTAATTTCACTCTTCTTCCTTATCTGTCTCCACATTGCAGCCAGAGCTGCTTTTAACTACAGAAACCATTTAAAATCATTTCTCTGCACAGAACTTCCAGTGACTTTGTCAGAGTAAAATCTAGAGTCCTAACTGGCCTGCAAAGTCTTACATTATTTATGCCTCCCATCTGCAACTTGCATTTTCTCTGATGCTAATATTCTACCTCTGATTCGCTGTTTCATTCCTCTAGCCACACTAGCCCCTTGGATGTTCCTTCAAAGTATCAAGCATGTTCTTTTCTCAGATTCTTTCCAGCTGCTTTTCATTCCAAAACCCTCTAGATACCTGCACTGTTTGTTGACTGACTTCCTTGAAGTTTCTGCTTGAATGTCATTTTATCAGAAAGGACTTCTCTAGTCACTCTATAGAAAATAGCATTACTTTCTCTCCATCACTCTGTGCTACTTATCCTACTTTTTCTTTTCACCAGTGACCTAGTCTATGTTTAATCATCTACTCACTAGAATTTAAACTTCATGAAAACAGATTTTAGTCATTGCTGAATCATAGACTCTAAAACAGAGTAGGGCATGTAAAGAGCATTCAATAATTATTTATTGAATGAATGAATATTTTCTCTGAGTAGTAGAACTTTAAGTGGTTTTCATTTTCTCCCAAATACTTTTCTATACTTTCTAACATTTTTTGCTATGTTGGGCAAATACTATTACTTGTACAGTGTAACAGCTTTAATAAATAGCAGTTTTTTAAAGAGCCCTTTTTTAAATTCTAAGAGTAAATAAAAATATATTTGCTATGCATTGTTTTGAGATTTTTACATCTGTCATTCATTCATCCCCCAAATCTGCCCAGTTGTCTAAATTGCTTCTCAATATGTTTACATACATCTTGTAGCCTATTGTTTTTATTTTCTTAAAGTCAGCTAACCAGTTGATTGACATCAGTGCCTCATACACAGCTTATATCCAGGGATCTATAATACTGTCATCTGGGGGATTCATTTTATATCTGTCTTGAGTTGATTTCCATTTCCTGGATACCATGTCTTGCTCTTTCTTATTTTACTACCTTATTTTAGGGAGGTACATCCTCCAGTAGTTTTTTGGAAAATAGTGCATGAGAATTAAATTTTTTGAGACTTGGCATATCTGAAATCACATTCGACTGCTTATACTCAGCAGGATAGAGAACTCTAGTATGGAAAAAATTTTCTCACAGAACTTTAAAGACTTTACTCTTTTTTTGTCTTGGCTTCCAGAAGTAGTGTTATCTGAAACCATTTAAATCTTGGTCTTTTATTATCTGACTTGTTTATTCTCTTTGGAAACTTGTAGGATCTTTTCTTTATCCTTAATATTCTGGAATTTCATGGTAATGTGTCTTGGTGAGGATTTGATTTTATCATTGTGCTGAGCACTCCGTCAGCCTTTTCAATTTTAAATTCATGTTCTTTCGTTCTGAGGTATTTTCTTGAGTTATTTTTTAGCTGGTTGCTTTCTAGGTGTTTTCTCTGATTTGTTTTATGAAACTTCTGTTGGAGATATACATGTGTGTGTGTGTATATGTATATACATATATACATACATACACATATACAGAAGCACACATACATACAAATACACATATACATATATATATGAATGATAATTATCTGTCTCTTTTCCTGTATGCTTTACTTTCTAGATTTCCTCAAATTTATTTTCCAACTGTAAAAAAACTTTTTGCTAATCTGGTATTAATACCAAGTGCTCACATTGTATTCATGGATGTAGTATATTTTCTTTGTGGGGATGTTTAATGTATTTTTTCAAATAATTTATTATGAACATTTTAAAACATATTGAAGAACTGAAAGAACAGTACTATAATTATCCATATACTCACCCTCTAGATATACATGTGTTAATATTTGCCAGAGTAATCCATGTGTTTGTATTTTTTTTCTGAACCATTTGACGGATGTAGTCATCATGACACTTGATCTCTCAATACTTCAGAATATATTTCCCAAAAGAATGTGTTCCCTAAAAATAATATTTTTCTTCAAAAATAAAACTACCATCACATGTAAGAAAATTAGTATTAATCCCTTAAATCATCTAGTATTCATCCATATTCAGATATTCCCAATCCAAAAATGCCTTCTAGAGCTGTTTTTTAAAAATCAGAATCCAGTCAGATTGATGCATTACTTTTGGCTCATTAGTCTCATTTCATATTGAGTTCTCTTATTTCTTTCTTTGAAAAAAATGGTATTTTTTCCAGGTTTACTGAAATATAATTGACATACAGTACAATATGAATTTAAGGTATACAACATGATGACTTACATACATCATGAAATGATTGCCACAGTAGGTTTATTGAACAGCCATCTCATATAGATACAACATTAAAGAAATAGACAGGAATTCCCTGGTGGTCCAGTGGTTAGGACTCCACGCTTTCACTGCAGAGGGCCCGGGTTCAATCCTGGTCGGGGAACTAAGATCCCACAGGCCACATGATGTGGCCAAAAAAAAAAGAACGAAATAGAATAAATATTTTTCCCTGCGATGAGAACTCTCAGGATTTCCTCTCTTAACAACTTTCATCTATAACATACAGCAGTGTTAATTATCTTTATCATGTTGCATATTACATCCCCTTGCCCCCAGCCCACTCAACTCCCCTGTACCATAAATCTTATCTCTTCTTCTGTGAGTTTGTTTGTTTATTTGTTTTTGGAGTATAATTGACCTGCAATACTATGTTAGTTCCTGGTACACAACATAATGTTTTGATATTTCTATACATTTCAAAATGATCACCATGATAAGTGTAGTTGTCATTGATCACCATACAAAGATATTACATACTTACTGTATTCTCCACCTGTACATTTCATACCTGTAACTCATTTATTTTGTGACTGAAAGTTTCTACCTCTTAATCTCCCTTACCTGTGTCTCTCCTTCCCTGCCCATCTCCCCACTGGCAATCACACGTTTGTTCTCTGTATATTTGTTCATTTGTTTTTTAGATTCCACATTTAAGTGAAATCATACACTATTTGTCTTTCTCTGACTTACTACACTTAGCATAATACCCTCTAGGCCCATCTGTTTTATCACAAATGGCAAGATTTCATTCTTTTTTACAGCTGAGTAATATTCCACTCTATATGTATACCACATCTTCTTTATCCATTCATCAGTTGATGAGCACTTAGGTTGCTTTCATATCTTGGCTATTATAAATAGTGCTGCCATGAAGTAGGAGTTATGTATCTTTTCAAATTAGTGTTTCCATTTCCTTCAGATACCAGAAGTGGAATTGCTGGATTATATGTTAGGTTTAGTTTTAATTTTTTGAGGAATCTCCATACTGTTTTTCATAGTGGCTACACCAATTTACATTCTCACCAACAGTGCACAAGTGTTCCCTTTTTTCCAGTCCACACCAACACTTGTTATTTGTTGTCTTTAACATTTCTTATTCAACTGGTTTTGGTTAATGAACTCTTTTAGCTTTTGTTTGTAAAACTTTTGATCTCTCTTTCAAATCTGAACAAAAGACTTGCCAGGTAGAGTATTCTTGGTTGTAGGTTTTTGCCTTTCATCACTTGAAATATATCAAGCCACTCCTTTCTGATCTTCAGAGTTTCTGCTGAAAAGTCAACTGATAGCCTTATGGGAGTTCCCTTGTATGTAACTTGTTGCTTTTTCCTTGCTGATTTTAATATTCTCTCTTTATCTTTAATTTTTGCCATTTTAATTACAGTGTGTCTTGGTGTGGTCCTCTTTGGGTTGATCATATTTGGGACTCTCTGTGCTTCCTGGACCTGGATATCTGTTTCCTTTCCTAGGTTAGGGAAGTTTTCAGCTAGTACGTCTTCAGATATGTTCTCTGCCCCTTTCTCTCTCTCTTTTCCTTCTGAGACCCCTGTAATGAGAATGTTAGTATGCTCTGCGTTGTCCCAGAGATCTCTTAAACTGTCCTTGTTTCTTTTTTCTTTTTTCTGTCCAGCTTCAGTGATTTCTACTACTCTGTCTTCTAGCTCTCTCATCTGTCTGTTCCTCTGTATCACCTAATCTACTATTGATTCCTTCTCATATATTTTTCATTTCAGGTATTCTTCATCTCTGGTTCTTCTTTATATTTTCTAACTCCTTGTTAAACTTCTCACTGTTTTCATTCATTCTTCTCCTGAGATCTTTGAGCATCTTTATGATCATTACCTTGAACTCTTTATTGGGTAGATTGCTTGTTTCCACCTTACTTAGTTCTTCTGGGGTTTTATCTTGTTCCCTCATTTGGAACATATTTCTGTGTTGCCTCATTTTGCCTAATTTACTGGTTTTATTTCTATGTATTTGGTAGGTTTATTCCATTTCCCCATCTTGGAGAAGTGGCCTTTTGTAAGAGATGTCCTATGGGCCCAGTAGCACACCCCCTCTGGTCACACGTGCTATATGCCTTAGCAGTACCCTCTATGTGGGTTGTGTAGGTCATTCTGTTGTGGTGGGCTGACTACTGTGGGTGTGCTGGTAGGTGTGGCTGGCCCCCATACTGGTTGGTTGCCATGCCCTGCCTTGTGCAGAGGGTGCTAGCTGCTGGTGGGTGGGACCAGGTCACAAGGAGACTGGCTACAGAGTCCTGGGTGTGTGTGTGGCGGGGGTGGGCGGGTCCCAAGGCTAGTCCTGGCCCACTGGCTGGGTCTCAGCATGGCTGACTCTGGGTTGGGGGTTCCAGATCTAGTGTCTGCTTGCTGGTTGCCAGGGCCAGTTCCTGACACAGCTGTCTTCATGATTGGGATACCCCCAAGCTGGTGCTGACCCACTGTGGGGCTGGATCCTAGGGTAGCTGGCTGAGGGTCTCAAAGTGTTTCAGAGTTGGTGTTGGCTTGCCGGTGGTTGACGCTGGGTCCTGTGGCTAGTGCTGGCACACTTGTGGACAGAGCCACATCTTGGGGTCTCTGGCTAGAGGGCCCAAGGTTTCTGGAGCTAGTGTCAGCCTGCTGGTGGACGGGGCTGGGTCTAGGGTGTCCTGGGTCTGCTGTCTGTGCCTGGTGGGCAGAGCCAGGTCCTGAGGTCTCTGGCTGCAGGTCCTGGGGTCCTGGAGCTGGTGTTAGCCTGCTGGTACAGGAACCCATCCCGATGGCTGGCTGCAGGGCCCCAGGGGTCCCAGGGCTAGTGCTGGTGCACTGGTGGGCAGGACGGGTCCTGGGTTCTCTGGTGGGTGGGGCAGCATACTGGTGTGGCTGTGGGCTCAGGGGCTTCTATGAACGCTGGCCTGCTGGTGTGTGGTGCTGTGTCCCTCACCGGCTAGCTGCTTGGCCTGAGGCATTCCAATACAAGTGCTGACAGGCTGGTGGCTGGGGGCAGGACTGGGTCCTAAGCCTAATAAGCTAGAGGGAGGATTCCAAAATGGTGCTTACAAGCACTGGTGTCCACATGGTAGAATGAGCTCCCCCAAATGGCTGCTGCCAGCATCTTTGTCCGCAAGGTGAGTTCCAGTTGCCTCTTGCCTCTCTGGGAGGCTCTCCAAGATCAGCAGTGGGTGTGACCCAAGCTTCTTTCAGATTACTGCTACTGTCCTGGGTCTCAGAGTGTGTGAGATTTTGTCTGTGCCCTTTAAGAGTAGAGTGTCTATTTCCTTCAGCCCTCTGACTCTCCCAAAATAAGCCCCACTTACCTTCAAAGCCAGACGTCCTGGGGGCTCATCTTCCTGGTGCAAGACCCCCAGGCAAGACTCCTTGAGGAGAAGCTCTGTGATTGTAATTATCCTCCTGATTGTGGGTCACCCACCCAGGGTATGGGTCTTGACTATACTGTGTCTCTGCCTCTACTACCTATCTTG
This sequence comes from Phocoena phocoena, assembly GCF_963924675.1. NCBI lineage: Eukaryota > Metazoa > Chordata > Mammalia > Artiodactyla > Phocoenidae > Phocoena > Phocoena phocoena. The sequence continues at coordinate 70,938,157 of NC_089225.1, forward strand.
TTGTGGTTCCTTTTTATCTTTCATTGTAGAAAACCTTTGCTAATCTTCATGTTTTCTCATTAGTAGTTGCTCTATAAATAGTTGTAATTTTGGTGTGCCTGTGGGAGGAGGTGAGCTCAGGGTCTTCCTACTCCCTCATCTTGACCACTACCCTCTCACCTTTTTTTTTTTTTTTTTTAAATGGCAGAGTGCCCTTTTAAAGAGACCAAGAAAGTTGTCTTGAGGAAGGAATCATATTCTGGATTGGTCTCATTGTTTTCTCTTGGTTTTCTTTTACTTGTTCTATACTCTGTAAACTCTAGCATTTTGATTCGGCTCAGTTTAAACCTCTTTGTTAAGAATACTTTGTAGGTGATACTGGGTATTTCATCATATGTGATTGAAGGATGTAATATCAGGTTGTTCCAATATTGATGATGCCAAGTTTGATTATTTGGTGGAGGTGGTGACTACTTGATCTCTGCATTATAAAGATATACTTTCCCTTTGCAATTAGCAGGTAATCTGTGGGAAGATACTTTGACATCATGGAAGTGTTCCTAAATCAGTTATTACACTGGAGGTTACAAAATGCTAATTTTCTAATTCTATTGTTCCTTTGATATTTATTAGCTGACTTTTTTTCCTGTGAAGTAGAGCTCCCCCTCATCAACTAGGGTGAAAAAGGTAGGGTAAATGCCTAATTCTTGAATATTTACCATTTTTCACTCTAAAAGTGAGGTGACAGTCATCTCCTTTGGTGGCAAGTGAGGTTTTTTCTCCTTTCCCTTTTACTGGCACTGTGGATTCTTGAGTACTTATTAATTCAGTATCTTACAATCGATTATACTTTTTAACCCTAAAATAGTCTCAGATCTGACCATTAAGAGTTCCTTCAGGCTGGTTTGATGTCCTTTTGTTTTTGTTTTTGTTTTTGTTTTTGTTTTTGTTTTCTGCGGTACGCGGGCCTCTCACTGTTGTGGCCTCTCCCGTTGCAGAGCACAGGCTCCAGACGCGCAGGCTCAGCGGCCATGGCTTATGGGTCCAGACGCTCCGCGGCATTCTTCCCGGACCGGGGCACGTACCCGTGTTCCCTGCGTCGGCAGGCGGACTCTCAGCCACTGCGCCACCAGGGAAGCCCTGGTGTCCTTTTGACATACCCTTTTATAGTTGTTGAGCACATTAGTTTTTTCACATACATGATGTCCCAGGCTCATCTTGTATTTTTTCTGACCTTGGCAATTAGCCGTTTTTCCTGGTTCCTTTTTGTCAGCATGACATATAGATACTAATGCCAGGTGTGTTTTAAGTGTACTCATTGTTTACTAGGATGATATTAATAATTCTGAGCTTTTTCAATGACTATAGCTAGGGTGGATGTATATATATACACACACGTTCACACCCTTCTACACACATACATATATAATTTTTAAAGAAAACCATGAGTTCAGACGTATACTCCCAACTCAGTTTAAATATTTCAGGGTTTTCCTTTACTGCTTTGTTTTTATATTTTTAAAATTTTCTCTTATCCTAAAAATCTTGGTTCTTCTAACATTAACATGTTACTTTGTTTTATTTTACAATATATGTACAATAGTTTTTAAAAGTTAATACCAAGGTTATTACTAACTATAAAAGTACGGAATGAAATTTAAGATTTCTTTGCTTGTTTTGTTTGACCTTAAATATGTCTGAAAGTCAGCATTCTGAGAATATTTAATAAGGTTTTCATCTGGTTTTACTAATGGTTTTGTTATACAGTTGGAGTTTTTGTTTGTTTGTTTTTGCTTCAGTTCTCAGTTTCAGAGTTTACTTGCATTGAATTTCATGTTAAGCTATGTAAAACATTTGTATAATGTTCAAAGTCAAAACGTAAATAAAAAGATATTTAGAGAAGTCTTGCTTTCATCTCTCTCCTCCACCATCCCTTTCTGTTCCTATTTCTTATAGACATTTTGTATTTTCATTAGTTTGTGTTTTTCCATTGCTTCCTTCTGTAAAAAATATACAGAGACATACTTGTATACATACATACATATATAATTTCTCCCTACTTTCTTAGTCAGAAGGTTCAGCATTTTATTCACTGTTCTGTACCTTGCTTTTTTTCATTTAACGATGTATCTTGGAGATTGTTCCAAATCAGTACATAGTTTCCTCACTCTTTTTGTAGCTGTGTCATATTATATGGATATTTTACAGTTTCTTCACCTAGTACCCTGACATAGTGATTTCTGTTGTCCTGGTCTGTATTATAGTAATGACCCAATGAATAACCTTGTGTATATGTTTTTGGATTTTTTTGGTTTTTTTTTTTAACTGGTGGAGATGTCTATTCAGGATGGATTTTAGACATAAGACCTCTAGGTCAAAGGGTATATACATTTGTAATTTTGTTAGATATACCCAAATTCTCATCCATAGGGATCGTACCATTGAGCCTGCCTTTTTCTCCATAGGCAGTGTTGGTTCTTTTGAAGGTTTCATATTCCTTTGTTCCCTACAAGTTGTTCTTTCAGTTTTTCCCTTCAGTCTTTTGTTAGTGGCTTTTCTCGGATGTCTTCTGATCCTTGGCTGCCTGCTTATACTAAGAATAAGAGGTATTAAATAGCTGCCTGGGTGGGGCTTGTTTATTGAAGGCTTCATTAGAAGGTTATCTGTCTGTTTCTTTGGGGAGTCCAGGATACAAGTATCTTAAGGCCTTTTGTTTGGGCTGGTCATGTTCCCAAGGGAAGAATATTTTAATCTTCTTCCTAATGGGTAAGCCTGGTTACTAGCATTTTGGAAACCCAGTAAGGCTGGGAGATCTTATTGTTCAGTATGGATGATAGTATTTTGGTGGGGAAAGTGGGAATATTATTCTATTCTATATTATTCTATTCTATATTATATAATAATATTATTCTATAAAAGAGAGTCTATACCACCTTATACTAGATTGTCATCCTTTTTTATGTAGAAGATTGAAACCAGATGGCAGCATGGCTTTTCTCTACTTCCAGCCCTTTAGCAGTATTGGGTATATAGCTTTATTCATCTCCTTGACAGTGTGATATTGTTGGTTAGTGGATGAATTTAAATACTTACATTTATTGTGGTTACTGATCTATTAGGACATATCGCCATCATCTTATTTTGTGCTTTTTGTTTATCAAGCCTGTGTCTGTGTGTGTCTGTGTGTGTGTCTGTATGTGTCCATGTCTGTGTCTTTCTTTTCTCCTATTAATGCTTTCTGTTGGAAATAATAAAATTAATTTCCTGTTTCAATGTCCCCTGGTTTGGATGTAGTGGTTTATATTTCTGATTTTTGTTTGGTGGTGGTGGTAGTGGTTTGTTTGTTTTAATGGTTACCCTTAAATATTTAAAATAAATTCTTGACCATAAATTTTTTTTAGCGAAGTTATTTATCATCTTTCTTGCCCTGGAATAAGACAAATTTAACTTAACCCACAGAACCTCCAAGGCAATTTCCTATTATAATTACCCAGAATTTACTTCAATATTTTAACCCAAAACTTAATATCATGTCAGTTGTTAAATTAACCAACATTTTATCAGTTTCTGTTTACCATTGTTTCTAACAACTTTCTTGTTTTCTCTGAATTTTTATTTTCTCAATCTTGTTTTTTTGTTTTCTTGGAATTTGATTATCTAGATTCAAACTTTAATCTGGAAAAACAAATAAGCCACAATATCAAGTGTAGAAGGAGTGGTGGGGCCAAGTAATAATTATATAGTTTCAGTAAATGAGACAGTGTATTAATAACATGAGATTAAGCAGGTATCAATGTAATTAAGTAGGTGACTCAAATTTAACCTGTGAGAATGTAAAAAGCAAGTACTATAATTCATTGGAGAAGTGTAATGGATTATTCAGAACCATATTCATGCATTACATTATCAATTTGTACAAAAAGACTGAACCCTATCTCATACTGTGTTTCAGAGTGAGTTTCAAAATAGGCCTCTCTGAGGCAGTTTCTTCATTTGTATAGTGATCATGTATCATACTTTTTCTATAACAGTAATGATTTACACCTGTCCTCCTAGCATAATTGTTAATTATGCCCACTGCCTTTATTCTCAGAAATGTACCAATTTTGTTATCACATGGTCACCTTATTTATAAAATTTGGAAAATTCCAGTCTTGTAGGGATGATTTAAGGGTTACAAATAATCCACGTAAAGAGTTATAGATGGTATTTCACACATAGTACATGCTCAATAATGGTAGGTATCAAGGAACAGCTTAGGTTGCATGTGTAAATACTGGTTTTTTTCTCCCAGGCCTTTTTAAAACTGAACCCATTTTTTGACAGTATTTTAATATCATTTGATTTCTGAATTATCTTTTATTCTTAGGCAAAGAAGTCATCACCGACATGGTAAGCTGTAATATTTATGTACAAAAAATTTGAATTGATATTTTATTAATGGTTAATTACTATGTTTTCATGTACCTCAAACCCTTTATGAGTAAGTACTGATTTCAATAGTGATAATTATAATAATTTTACATTTAGAATTTGTTAAGGTATTTTTCAATTATAAAAATGGTTTCTGTAACACAGGTCAGATATCTAGAGTATATGTTTTGCTTTAGCTCTATGCTTGGATTAGCTTCCTATGTATATATTATTCTGAAATTGGACATATTCTGAATTTAGCCTTATGGTCCAACTTTTATTCATTTAAGAATTTATCATTTGAAATGGATAGGGCAGACACTTACATTTGAATTATGAAACTTTGTTAAATTAATATGCAAATGAAAGATATTTCAATTACTTTAGAAAAAACCACTCTTTGCATAAAAGCCATGTTAATTAATAACATCTACTTTTTATATAGGAAATCTCTGAAAATAAGAGAATGTTTTTAGGAGCTAATTTAGCAAGGTTAAGGTAACACTTGCAGCCTTAGTCAGCATGGGATGCAGTATATTTCTTATAGTTTTTAAAATTTTGGCTTTATAGTATGACAAAAGTCTTCATTCACAGTATTGTTACACTCACTTGAATATTCTCCTGAGAGTGGACCTGGGCAGACCAATCTGAATTTAAACCAACAACTTCATGCCAGACTATTCTTTTCTATTCAACTGTACTGTCATAAGAATTTGGAATGTTTGCAGAGATCATCAAACAGAAAAAGAAAACATATTCCAAGGTCTGTATCTGTTCTCTTTCAGTCTCTTGATCTCCACTCTCATCTTTCTCTCTCTGCCCCCCTCTTTAACACACCAAATAATGCATTAATGATCTTCTACTCTGTCATATATGACATTTGAGTTTTAAATTTTTCTTTTCTTTTTTTAAACCTGGGTAAATTCAAAACACACAGTCATAGAACAATTTGAAAACTCCTTTTGATTTTTGGTGTTTTTTTTTTGCGGTACGCGGGCCTCCCACTGCCGTGGCCTCTCCCGTTGCGGAGCACAGGCTCCGGACGCGCAGGCCCAGTGGCCATGGCTCACGGGCCCAGCCGCTCCGCGGCACGTGGGATCCTCCCGGACTGGGGCACGAACCCGTGTCCCCTGCATCGGCAGGCGGACTCTCAACCACTGCGCCACCAGGGAAGCCCTTGATTTTTAATAGGTAATATTTTGACCTATTCTGAGACTAGGTACCTAACAATAAAATTCTAATTCTTTAAAATTCACTTATTTACTACATAAAATAGAGGTTTCTTTGGATTAATATGCATTACTAATCTATTATTGTATTGATTGTCTTGTTTTATTTAATTGTAAAAATTGACACATAACCAGATTTTCTTTACAGTTGATCATTATTTAAAATTGGAATCAGAAATTAAGTTGCGAATATGGTGGCAATAAAAGCTCTTTATTTCTCAGTGAAAACAAGGACACAACTTTTATTTTTGGGTGTAAGACAAGGTGATACATAGCATATGTAACTTTTTAAAAAATATTTATAAGCACTATTTTGTAATTTATTCCTTTCACTATAAATTGGGTGTTATCTGATGTCATACCTCCATATCTATTTCCTTTTTAAGCACTAGAGTGTTAGAGTGTTAACATCTCAAATAAAGGAGAGACAGAATTCATTCCATGGATTTAAGTTAAGCTTCTAATATACCTTTTCTAAATAAAATTCCCTGTGTGCTACTCTATATGGATTTACATATTGAGGAAACCTTTTATTTGAAAACTTTGAAAAGCTTTGAAAACTAGAAAATAACGGGAAGAAGAAATCTGAAGAAATATTGCATAAGATGGAAGGAAAGCACACCACTTAGACTTTTAAATTAATTCCCTCAGAATTTACCAGATGGACAGCCACATTGTGCTTGTAGGAATTAAAATCAATACTTCGCAATTTTTGGAGTTTTACAGGACAACTGAGCTTTATTAGTCTTAATATACCATTTTATTAAAACCTATTTGAACATACGGTTATAATTATGTATTGTTACTAATTTTGGAGGAAATATATCCGCTTTTGAGATTGAAGTAGGAGATACCTGCAATAAGATTATTAAATGATGAGAGAGATTTAGAGAATTTATTGATCGCTTAACATCGAGCCACAGCTGTAACGTGTTTCTTGATTGTTAGATGGACTGCAATGGTTACTTAAGTAAAACCCTATGCAAATGTATCATGATTCTGACCATACTCATATGTACTAGGAAAAGAGTCAAGAGTAGAAATATACAGAAGTTTGACTAAATTTAGTTTAATCTAGAAATTTGACTATAAAATGTGGTTTTTTAAAGTTCAGTTTTTTAGTTATTAGAAATACCCATTCTCTAATTTCTTTAAAGACAGGTTTATTAAAGGCATTAAACTGTCATTCCTGCTATGTTTAATCAACTGACATGTCATTTTGTCCTTCTTAGTTGCCATTTTGTCTTATTTTTCCCTGAATTAAATTAATTGCTTTAGAGCATTGGGGGTTTTTTGTTGGTTGGTTTTTTGTTTTGTTTTCTTCATATTGCTTGCACTTGTGGTTTATTGAACTTGTATCTGTTGATTTAAAGTTTTTATTGAATTTGTAAAAACTTTAGTCATTATTTTTTCAAATTTTTTTGTCCATTTCTCCACCTCTTTCAAAGAATCCAATTACATGTATTTTCTGCCACTTGAAGTGATTCCCCAGCTCACTCATATTGTGTTTGCTTTATTTTAAAAATTTTTTATTGGAGTATAGTTGATTTACAACATTGTGTTAGTTTCTGCTGCGCAGCGAAGCGAATCAGTTATACATATACATGTATCCCCTCTTTTTTAGATTCTTTTCCTATATAGGTCATTACACAGTATTGAGTTCACTGTGCTATACAGTAGGTCCTTATTAGTTATCTGTTTTATATATAGTAGTGTGTATATGTCAATCCCAATCTCCCAGTTTATCCCTCTCCCCCTTACCCCCTAGTAACTGTAAGATTGTTTTCTACATCTGTGACTATTTCTGTTTTGTGAATAAGTTCATTTGTATCGTTTTTTAAGATTCCACATATAAGCGATATCAAATGATATTTGTCTGACTTACTTCACTCAATGTGACAATCTCTAGGTCTGTCCATGTTGCTGCAAATGGCATTATTTCTTTCGTTTTTATGGTTGAGTAATATTCCATTGTATATATATAACACATCTTTATTCCTCTGTTGATGGACATTTAGGTTGCTTCTGTGTCCTGGCTATTGTAAATAGTGCTGCAGTGAACATTGGGGTGCCTGTATCTTTTTGAATTATGGTTTTCTCCAGGTATATGCCCAGTAGTGGGATTGCTGGATCATATGTTAGCTCTATTTTTAGTTTTTTAAGGAACCTCCATTCTGTTCTCCATAGTGTCTATACCAATTCATATTCCCACCAACAGTGTATGAGGGTTCCCTTTTCTCCATACCCTCTCCAGCATTTATTGTTTGTAGATTTTTTGATGATGGCCATTCTGACCAGTGTGAAGTGATACCTCATTATAGTTTTGATTTGAATTTCTCTAATAATTAGTGAGCGTCTTTTCATGTGCTGTTTAGCCATCTGTATGTCTTCTTTGGAGAAATGTCTATTTAGATCTTCCGCCCATGTTTTGATTGGGCTGCTTGTTTTTTTGGTATTGAGCTGCATGAGCTGTTTGAACATTTTGGAGATTAATCCCTTGTCGGTTGCTTCATTTGCAAATATTTTCTCCCGTTCTGTGGGTTGTCTTCGTTATGAAGACTAAGAGCCTTATGAAGTCTGTATAAACAACTCACGAATTTCTGAATCATCTGATTTGGATTATTGATTATTTGGATTATATACTCTGATTTATTTTACAAATCAGAAAATCTGATGGTGTGTTTCTAAGGTAACATGTCATCATTTTACCATATAATAGGCAGAGTTAAGCTTTATTAGATTGCACAATAAAATTAATGTTTTTCTTCATTCTTTTGATGTTGAAAAAAATTCTTCCTATGTTTCTTTTCAAAAGTTAAGCAGCAAACGGATAGAATTTGTATTGATCATAATTTGTTTCCAGAGGACCAGAAAAACTGTTGTCACCAAGTGACCTGGCTGAGGATACCTTACTGCAAAGCTGTAGGGTATTTTATTTGAATTTAAAATCATGTAAACCTGAGCCACCAAAGAAAAGGAACTGTTGGAGGAAAAACTTAATGATTTGTAAAATCTTAAGCAAAATGTGTATATTTTATATGTTTTTCCTCAGGTGTATATCTCAAAATACAGACATAGTCTCAAGGACTCTTAAATGTACGTGTTAGTGAACCTCTTTTTCTAAAGCTAATTTGACAAATGTTTTTATTTTAGGGAAAGAAATGAAAGCGACTGGAATGCTTTGGACTCCTTTGACATTCTCCCTTAACTTTTCAAGTTTTATATATTAAAGTAAATATAACGGCCAAATGAAAATATTTCACAGTGCTCTTTTTTATCACCAATACATTAATCATTAATATTGATTTTGTAATTGTCTTAAAATTTCACTGTTATAAAATTTAAAAATTGTTATCAAAGATATTTAAATTACTAGAATGGGGTCAGCTCTTTTACTCAGGACATTTTTAGTGGTTTGTGGTGTATATTATGTTTTAAAAACAAACAAAATCCTCAAACTATAGTTACATTTATAGTATTCACAAATTTTGGTAACTTTCACATGTTTTAAGTTAGTGATTATAGAGAATTTATTATAAATAATACTGAATTTCCTCATGGTGGCCTTGGATTACATATGGCTACAGATTAGCTAGAGTACTTGTCAAAATAAATTATAAGCTCAAGCTTCATTATCATTTGTAGCTTAAACATAGTGAATCTGATACGGCGTTCCTTCATAATTTTGATGCTCTTTGCAGTACATTTGATATAGAACAGTTGCTAACGAAACCCAGTTCAGATGTGTGACCATTTTTATGGAAAACATCTGGGGTAATTATAATTAGTTCAGGATGTGTACTGTTTAAAAATAATCTTGAATTCATGGAGAAAGAAGCGTATCTTTTCCTCAATGACTAGAATAATCCAAGTTAGTATAAAAAAAATTCTTTAAGTTATTGGTAGCTATGCTTAGAGTATAATTTTAGAGTATTCCAAAAGGAAATAATGAGTACGTTTTATGTAAAATGCCAAATTGGCACTTTACACCTGTTAGTGCGTTTCGTTTAGAACAGCTGTGTCTTTTATTATCAGTAAACAGATGGAGAAAGTAATGGAATGTTTTAAAGCAATATGTTAATCCTGTCTTCCACTACTGAACTGTCTCACAATATAGTGATTAAATATTGACTGTGCAGCTGTTACTTACAATTATAGAATTTCTTAGTTAATTTCTCCTTCCCATGCCCAAATGTTTTAATATTTAGAGATCTAATTTCTAATGTAGTTTGTTTATTACAATTTGATTTCTAAAGATAAGTTATTTGTTATGGAGACAAATTAATATGCTCATAAAGTTCTTATTTTTTTTTTTGGTAATTGACTAATATTCTAGGCAGGATAAACAATTTTTAAGTATTTTTAAAACTAAATTGTTTATGAGTATGAAGGTAATTATTAAATATGACAAATTTTGTTTAATTTTACGCTTGAAAACTGCCACCAATGAGCTAAAGAGGAAATAATGGTTCTTTTATCAAATATTTATGAAGCAGAGTACATAATACTTTCTTAGAATAATGAGTATATTCAGGCAAAACACCCTGCAAGTTATTTCAATTCTAGTAACCCTTTTGCAGTTTAATTATATTTTATTCCTCACATCTCACTTTGTCACAAAATATATTTTAGATACCACTTCAGTATTTATCACTTTTATACTTAAGCTTGAGGAACAACTGTATTAGCTAAGATTATTATTATGACTAATGGCTAACATTTATCGTGCTCTTAATATCTGAAAGGTATTGTGCAAAGAACTTTATATGTATTGTAACATTCTTGCCCCTTTTAGTAGGTGAGGAAATTCAATCTTAAGAGACATGAAGTAAATTGACTAAGGTCTTCCAGTTGGGAAGTGGTAGAGATTGCTTTTAAACGCAGGCATTTTCACTCTCAAGCCTCTTGTTCTTAACGACTTTGCATTTTTCCTGCCTTTAGCATCTAATGTCAACATTATACAGAGGGGTAATTTTTTGAAGCCCTGTGTGCACCCCCAAGTGATAATTATATCATTTAGTCCTCTTGCCTAAAAAGAAAACACAATCAAAACATGTATGGAAAGATGGAGCGCTCCAATTCTTGGTACCTCACCGCATGATGACTGTGTCAGTGCTCTGCCAACATCATCAGGAATGTCCCGTAACACAGGTATCGTGACATAGTTTAAGGTTTTCAAATACCGCTTTATAATTTTACTCTAATTGTGCCACTTTGTGGAGACAACTCTAACAATCTATTTCCCTTCCCAAAAAGAACCTGTCTTTGGTTCAAAAGATTTTAAAGAGCAACATGATGTAGTTTCTACCTATGTTATATTATTTTATTTATACCTTAACCTAGAATTGAACTATCATTTATTGTTGAAACTCATTAAATGACTGATATCTGTCAGATATTATTATTAACTACTTAACATACTCAGTTTATTGTGTCATTTTTCGTAGGAAGTATCCCATTTTATATATGAAGAAACTAAGACTCAGAGGTAGTAAATAAATTGGTCAAGATCACAGCTAGCAAATGATGTTTGTAAGCATTTGATTTTTTTCTTTAAAAATCTACATGGAAATCTAAAAGTGTCCAGCTAATTATTTTTGTAGAGAGCCTTAAGATTTCCATCTCTAACAGATGGCTACTTGTAGTTTCCCTTGACACTGATGAGAATGCTTATAAGATTAACTAGGATCAGCAATGTCATGAGGTATTGCTGGAAAAAATTTAATATAGTAGAAATGCATTATAAGGTTGTTCTTAAGAGGCAAAACGTTGTTGCATGCAAGCTGTCGGAAGTATCAAAAGAAGAACAGACACATCTTTTTCATGTTACCAGAGCCTTAAATGAATAAAGATTTTACAATTTTGATAAATTTAATCAGCTGTCCTATAGTTATCCAACATTAATATTTTATTCAGATTATTTTTATGAGTGTCTCCATCAAAACGAACTACCTAACACAGAGAATGCAAGAGATAGACAATAAAATTATTATTTTGTATAGTACAGAGATCAGTTTGAATTATTCGGTAGTTTGGTTTTTTCTTTATGATTTTGAAGATATTTTTTTTAATGAAAAATTATTTTGAGATAATTATAGATTTACATGCAATTTTAAGAAATAATACAGAGAGATCCCATGTACCCTTTACCCACTTCCCCTCAGTGGTAACATATTGCAGAACTATGTAGTACAATATCCCAGCTAGGACATTGATGCTAAAATAATCGAGATACAGAACATTTCCATCACCACAAGGATTCCTCGTGTAAAGCTTACACAGCCACATCTACTTCCTTTCCACATCTTTCCTTTAACCCTGAAAACAACTAATCTGTTCTCTATTTTGATAATATTATCACTTCAAGAATGTTATGTAAATGGAACCATACAGTGTGTAACCTTTTGGGATTGACTTTTTTTTCACTCATCATGATTCTGTGGAATTTCATTCAGGTTGTTGCACATATCAGTAGCTTGTTCTTTTTTATTGCTGACTAGTATTTCATAATATGGATGTACCACTGTTTGTGTAACCATTCACCCATTAAAGGACATCTGGGTTGTTTCCAAAACAACATAAATTTGGTTTCTTCCACAGTACTAAAGTTTTGTACTTTTCCATTTTTATGCTTAAGTCCGTGACTAATTTTGAATTAATATTTGTATAAGATGTGAAACTTAGGTCCAGGCTTTTGTTTTGTTTTGTCTTTGTGGGGGCAAGGGGCTAATGGACACTAAATTAGTCCAGCACCATTTGTTGAAACTTTATTTGCTCCACTGAATTGCTTTTGCACCTTAGTAAAAATAAAAATCAGTTGAGCACATTTGTGTAGCTGTTTCTTGATTCTTTTTGTGTTCCTTTGATCTGTGTGTATATCCCTCCACCAATATAAAATCTTGATTACTGTGCTATATAATGTCTTAAAATTGAATACTTTATTCCTCTCTCGTTATTTTTTTCAAAATTGTTTAAATTTTCTAGCTCCTTTACCCTTCACATAAATTTTAGGAATCTCATCTATATCTACAAAAATTCTTGCTGGGATTTTGATAGGAATTGAATTAAGCTTGTATATCAATGTGAAGAGTATTAAAATGTTTACTGTATCGAGTCTTCCAGTTCATTAACACAGCATGTTTCTCCATTTATTTAGAATTTTTATTTCTTTTATCAGCAGTTTGTAGTTTTAGCACACAAGTATTCTGTGTCTTATTAGATTTATAACATTCACTTTTCTTGAATGATTTTTAAGGGTATTGTATTTTTACATTTTGATGTCTGTGTGATCATTATCAGTAGCTAGAAATACAATTGGTTTGTATATGTTTATCTTGTATGCTGTAGCCTTGCTGAACTCATTTATAGTTCTAGGAATTTTTTTTATAGATTCCTTGGGATTTTCTATGTAGACAATCATGTCATCTGCAAATAGAGTCAGTTTTCTTTCTTTTCATTCTCTGTGTGTTTCTTTTTTTAAAATTTACTTATTTATCTATTTATGGCTGTGTTGGGTCTTCGTTTCTGTGCGAGGGCTTTCTCTAGTTGTGGCAAGCGGGGGCCACTCTCCATCACGGTGCGCGGGCCTCTCACTGTCACGGCCTGTCTTGCTGCGGAGCACAGGCTCCAGACGTGCAGTCTCAGTAATTGTGGCTCACAGGCCCAGCCGCTCTGCAGCATGTGGGATCCTCCCAGACCAGGGCTCGAACCCGTGTCCCCTGCATTGGCAGGCAGACTCTCAACCACTGCACCACCAGGGAAGCCCCCCTTTGTGTGTTTCTTTTTCCTACCTTTTTGCCCTGACTGTAACTTCTAGCACTAGTTTAATTAATTTATTTTTGGCTGCACTGGGTCTTCATTGCTGCGTGCGGGCTTTCTCTAGTTGTGGCGAGCAGGGGCTACACTTCGTTGCAGTGTGTGGACTTCTCATCGCAGTGGCTTCTCTTGTTGCAGAGCACGGGCTCTGGGCACGTGGGCTTCAGTGTTTGTGGCATGTGGGCTCAGTAGTTGTGGCTCGCAGGCTCTAGAGTGCTGGCTCAGTAGTTGTGGCGCATGGGATTAGTTCCTCCACGGCATGTGGGATCTTCCTGGATCAGAGCTCAAACCCATGTGCCCTGCATTAGTAGGTGGATTCTTAACCACTGCACCACCAAGGAAGTCCCTCTAGCACTATTTTAAATAGGAGTGATTTAGAGAAGACATTCTTTCCTTATTCCCTGTCTTAGGAAGAAAACATGTTGTTTTACCATTAATTGTAATATCAGCGGTAGGCTTTTGTAGATACTCTATCAAGTTGAAGAAGTCTTCTCTAGTCCTACTTTTCTGAGTTGTTTTTTTTTTTTTTTAAATGATGAAATGGGTGTTGAATTTTGCCAGGTGCATTTTATGCATGATTTGTATTATCATGTGATTTTTCTTTATCTTGTTAATATGGAGTCATGCATTGATTTTCAGATATTGAACCAGCCTGTGTCCTTGGAATAAACCCTACTTGGCCATAGTGAAAAAATCGTTTTATATATTGCTGAATTTTAATTGCTGATACATATTTCGTTAAGGATTTTTGCATCTGTATTTACAAGGGATAATGGTCTATAGTTTTTTTTGTACTGTATTTGTTTTGGAATCAGGGTATTATTAACTTCATAAAATGAATTGCAAAGTGTTCCATCCTCATCTGCTTTCTGGAAAAGATTGTGTGCACAATTTGTGTCAGTTCTTTTTTAAACATTTGGTAGAATGCTGACCTGGAGATTTCTTTCAATGGGAGTTTTTAAGATGATGAATTGAATTTCTTTAACAGTCATTGGGTTATTCAACCCAATGTGATTATGGATATGTTGGACTATGAAAATTATCTGTTTCATATTTGGTGAGTTATGGTAGTTTGTGTTTTTTGAGATATTGTATTATTTACCTAAGTTGTCAAATTTATGTATACAGTGTTCTTTGTAATATTCCCTTTTTATCCTTTTGATGTCTACAGAGTCTATAATGATATCACTATTTCATTCCTGATATTGGTAATTGGTGTCTTCTCTATTTTTTCTTTGTCAGTTTTGTGAGAGGTTAGTCAATTTAATTACTCTTTTTGAAGAGTCAACTAATTATTTGATTTTTCTCTATTTTTTTCTGCTTTCAATGTCATTGATTTCTGCTCTTTATTATATCCATTCTTCTACTTACTTTGGGTTTATTTTGATCTTTTTCTAGGATCTTGAGGTGAGAACATAGATTATTGATAAGAGATTTTTTTTCTTTTCACATGAATACATTTAATGGTATAAATTTCCCTCTCAGCACTTCTTTAGCTATGTCATGTGTATTTTGATATGTTTTATTATTTTCACTCAATTCAATGTATTTTTTAGAATTTCTTTTGAGACTTTTGTCTTTGATCTATTATTTAGAAGTGTGTTTTGTAGTTTCCATTGTGTTTGAGGATTTTCCTGTTATCTTTCTGATATTGATTTCTAGTTAGATTCAGTTCTTTAAAATATTTCAGTTCTTTTAAATTTGTTGAGGTTTGGTTTACAGCCCAGGATATGGTCTACCTTGGCATATGTTCTGTGGGCGTTTGAATAGAATGTGTATTCTGCTGTTAGGGGTGGCGAATTCCATAAGTGTTTATTAGATCCTGTTGGTTTATTGTGTTGTTCAGATCTTATATTCGTTATGATCGTCTGTCTAGTTCTATCACTGTTGAGAAAGAGATGATGAAGTCTCCAACTGTCGTTGTAGATTGTCTATTTCTTCTTTCAGTTCTATCAGCTTTTACCTCACATATATTGCAGCTCTGTTGTTCAGTGCATGCACATTTCAAATTGTTTTGTTGTCTTAATGGAATGAATGTCACTCTGTAATTTTCTAAAGACTACTTTATCTGATATTAATATAGCCACACCTGCTTTCTTTTGATTTGTGTTTGCACAGTGTATCTTTTTCTGTCCTTTTATTTTCACCCTAACTATATTATTATATTTGAGGTTTAATTTCTTGTAGACAGCATATACTTGGGTCATGTTTTTTAATCCTCTCTGCTCATCTCTTTTAATTGATGTAGTAAGACCACTTACATTTAATATAATTGTAGATATATTAGACTTAAATCTGTTTTTCATTTCTCTGTTTTATTTTTTCTGATTTCCTCTGGATCACTTGAACATTTTTAGAATTGCATTTTGATTTATCTTTATTGTTTTTGAGTATCTCTTTGTATAAACTTTTAGAGGTTGCTGTATATGTATACACACATAACACACACACCCCTGTTGTTGTCTGTTGGTTCTGTCATTTTACCAGTTCAAGTAAAGTGTAGAAACCTTACTTCCCTTGATATTCTTTTACCTTCTCCCATTTATAATGTAATTGTCTTAAGTATTTCCTTACATACATTTAGAAATATAGTATACAATGTTATTTTACTTCAGCCATCAAATACAATTTAGAAAACTCAAGAGAAGTAAAATATGTTGAATTTAACCATATCTTTTGCTGACTGTAGTCTTTTTTTCCTGATAGTCCAAGATTTCTTCATTATTTTTAGTTGCTTTACAATGTTGTGTTAGTTTCTGCTGTACAACAAAGGGAATTAGCTATATAAAAACATATATCCCCTCCCTCTTGGACCTCACTCCCACACCCCCAATCACACACATCTAGGTCATCACAGAGCACCAAGCTGAGCTCCCTATGCTATACAGCAGGTTCCCACTAGCTATCTGTTTTACACACAGTATTGCATATATGTCAATCTTAATCTCTCAATTAGTCCCACCGTCCCCTTCCCCCTGCCCCATGTCCACATGTCCATTCTCCATGTCTGTGTCTCTACTCCTGCCCTGCAGATAGGTTAATCTGTACCATTTTTTTAGATTCCACATATATGCGTTAATATACAATATTTGTTTTCTCTTTCTGACTTACTTCACTCTGTATGACAGTCTCTAGGTCCATCCACATCTCTACAAATGACCCAATTTCGTTCCTGTTTATAGCTGAGTGATATTCCATTGTATATGTGTACCACATCTTCTTTATCCATTCATCTGTCAGTGGACGATTAGGTTGTTTCCTTGCCCTGCCTATTGTAAATAGTGCTGCAGTGAACATTGTGGTACATGTGTTTTTTGAATTATGGTTTTCTCAGGGTATATGCCCACTAGTGGGATCACTGGGTCATATGGTAGTTCTATTTTTAGTTTTATGAGGAACCTCCATACTGTTCTCCATAGTGGCTGTATCAATTTACACTCCCACCAACAGTGCAAGACAGTTGCCTTTTCTCCACACCCTCTCCAGCATTTATTGTGTCTAGATTTTTTGATGATGGCTATTCTGACCAGTGTTAGGTGATACCTCATTGTAATTTTGATTTGCATTTCTCTAATAATTAATGATGTTGAGCATCTTTTCATGTGTTTGTTGGCCATCTGTGTATCTTCTTAGGAGAAATGTTTACTTAGATCTTCTGCCCATTTTTTGATTGGGTTGTTTGTTTTTTGATATTGAGCTCCATGAGCTGTTTTGAATATTTTGGAGATTAATTCCTTGTCAGTTGCTTTGTTTGCAAATATTTTCTCCCATTCCAAGGGTTGTCTTTTCATTTTGTTTATGGTTTTCTTTGCTATGCAAAAGCCTTTAAATTTAATTAGGTCCCATTTGTTTATTTTTGTTTTTATTTTTGTTACTCTAGGCGATGGGTCGAAAAAGATTTTGCTGTGATTTATGTCAAAGAGTGTTCTGCCTATATTTTCCTCTAAGAGTTTCATAGTAGCCAGCCTTACATTTAGGTCTTTAATCCATTTTGAGTTTATTTTTGTGTATGGTGTTAGGGAGTGTTCTAGTTTCATTCTTTTACATGCAGCTGTCCAATTTTCCCAGCACCACTTATTGAAGAGACTGTCCTTTTTCCATTGTATAGTCTTGCCTCCTTTATCATAGATTAGGTGGCCGTGGGTCATGGGTTTATCTCTGGACTTTCTATCCTGTTCCACTGATTCATATTTCTGTTTTTGTGCCAGTACCATACTGTCTTGATTACTGTAGCTTTGTAGTGTAGTCTGAAGTCAGGGAGCCTGATTCCTCCAGCTCCGTTTTTCTTTCTCAAGATTGCTTTTGCTATTCAGGGTCTTTTGTGTTTCCATACAAAGAATAAAATTTTTTGTTCTAGTTCTGTGAAAAATGCCCTTGGTAATTTGATAGTGATTGCACTGAATCTGTAGATTGCTTTGGGTAGTATAGTCATTTTCACAATATTGATTCTTCCAGTCCAGGAACATGGTACATCTCTCCATCTGTTTGTGTCATCTTTGATTTCTTTCACCAATGTTTTACAGTTTTCTGAATATAGGTCTTTTGTCTCCTTAGGTAGGTTTATTCCTAGGTATTTTATTCTTTTTATTGTGATGGTAAATGGGATTTTTTCTGTAATTTCTCTTTCTGATCTTTCATTGTTAGTGTATAGGAATGCAAGAGATTTCTGTGCATTAATTTTATATCCTGCATCTTTACCAAAATCATTGATTAGCTCTAGTAGTTTTCTGGTGGCATCTTTAGGATTCTCTATGCATAGTGTCATGTCATCTGCAAACAGTGACAGTTTTACTTCTTTTCCGATTTGTATTTCTTCTGTTTCTTTTTCTTCTCTGCTGTCGCTAGGACTTCCAAAACTATGTTGAATAATAGTGGTGAGAGTGGACACCCTTGTCTTGTTCCTGATCTTAGAGGAAATGCTTTCAGCTTTTCACCATTGACAATGATGTTGGCTGTGGGTTTGTCATATATGGCCTTTATAATGTTGAGGTAAGTTCCCTCTATGCCCACTTTCTGGAGAGTTTTTATCATAAATTGATGTTGAATTTTGTCAAAAGCCTTTTCTGCATCTATTGAGATGGTCATGTGGTTTTTATTCTTCAGTTTGTTAATATGGTGTATCACATTGATTGATTTGCATATATTGAAGAATTCTTGCATCCCTAGGATAAATCTCACTTGATCATGGTGTATGATCCTTTTAATGTGTTGTTGGATTCGGTTTGCTAGAATTTTGTTCAGGATTTTTGCATCTATGTTCATCAGTGATACTGGTCTGTAATATTCTTTTTTTGTGATATCTTGTCTTATTTTGGTATCAGAGTGATGGTGGCCACATAGAATGAGCTTCGTAGTGTTCTTTCCTCTGCAGTTTTTTGGAAGAGTTTCAGAAGGATAGGTGTTAACTCTTCTCTAAATATTTGATAGAATTTGCCTGTGAAGCCATACTTTTATTTGCTGGAAGATTTTTTATTACAGTTTCAATTTCATATCTTGTGATTGGTCTGTTTATATTTTCTAATTCTTCCTGGTTCAGTCTTGGAAAATTGTACTTTTCCGAGAATTTGTCCATTTCTTCCAGGTTGTCCATTTAATTGGCATATAGCTGCTTGTAGTAGTCTATTATGATCCTTTGTATTTCTGTGGTGTCAGTTGTAATTTCTCCTTTTTCATTTCTAATGTTATTGATTTGAATCCTCTCCCTTTTTTCTTGATGAGACTGCCTAAATAGGTTTTATAGTTAAAAACTCTGGTCTTTATTTCAGGCCTTTCTGCTTTGCCCATTCCCTGCCTCAACTAACAGGCCATCTGAAGCAGTATGTTTGCTCTTGCTCTTGGCGTTCGTTCTCTTAAGTATAAGAAGCTACTGGCAGCTGTAAATGCCTACATTAAAAAGGGAGAGGGCTTCCCTGGTGGCGCAGTGGTTGCGAGTCCGCTTGCCGGTGCGGGGGACGCGGGTTCGTGCCCCGGTCCGGGAGGATCCCACGTGCCGCGGAGCGGCTGGGCCCGTGGGCCATGGCCGCTGGGCCTGCGCGTCCGGAGCCTGTGCTCCGCAACGGGAGAGGCCACAGCAGTGAGAGGCCCACATACTGCAAAAAAAAAAAAAGGGAGAAAAATTCCAGATTGATAACATTTACTTTATATTTTTAGTGGTGTATAACTACTTATATAACAAGAATCTACTCTCAGTGGTATAATGTACAAAACTTGATGAGCCTTTAAATAGAGATAATGGAGAAGGAAAAATTGAAGGTAACTCCCAGATTCTATCTTGAGCAGAAGGTGGTGCCATTTTTTAAGAGAGGAAATAGAGGAACAGCAGTTTATGGAGAGGCTGTAGCCATAGCGATCAGAGATAATAAGTTTAGTTTTTGATAGGTGGAGTTAGAGGTTCCTAAAAGACATCCAGCTAGATATGCCCATGAGTCCATTTGTGGATATGGACCTCAGCACTGGCTTAGGATAGGATGTTCTTTGGATTCATTCCCTTATGTGCACTACATGGGTTTTGTTTTTTTGGGGTTTTTTTTGCGGTACACGGGCCTCTCACTCTTGTGGCCTCTCCCGTTGCGGAGCACAGGCTCCGGACGCGCAGGCTCAGCGGCCATGGCTCATGGGCCCAGCCACTCCGCAGCATGTGGGATCTTCCCGGACCGAGACATGAGCCCATGTCCCCTGCATTGGTAGGTGGACTCTCAACCACTGTGCCACCAGGGAAGCCCCACAATACATGGTTTTTGAAGCCAGGAATGTGGGATGAAATCATCCAGGGACATGTATAATGAACAGAGATGATGGTATAGGACAGAATCTCGAGAAATAACAATAGTTAAGAAATGAATAAAGGAAGAGGAGGATGCAAACAATACTGGAAGCAGAGTGTAGAGAGGTAGGAAAGTCAGGAAAATGTACATCATTCAAGCCAGGAGAAAGGAATGTTTCAAGAAAGAAAGTATAGTGTGTATTATCAAACATTACCCAAACATTAAGAACTGGAAATTATTTGTTAGATCGAGTGAAAAGTACATATATGACCCTCCTGAAAATAGTTTCAGTGAGGTGATGATAGAAACCTTATTATACTGGATGAAGGAGTATGTAGAAAAAGAGAAATCTGATTTGAAATTAATATAGATACCTTTTCTTCCTTACCTTCCAGGTTTTCTGTTCAGCAGCTTTTGCATTATTTATCACTGACATATGATTGATCACATATGGGAAGAATTTTAGTCATTTTGTTCTTGATTATCTTCCCAAGGATGAACCCACTAAATCTCACTCTTCACAGTGCTCTCCATTTTACTCAGAAGGGATGACTGTATATATCCCACATCCTCAGAAAGATGCCGAAAATGTTGTTTGTGTTCTCCTGAGTGGCCTTAACTGTTAAATAAGTTTGCTGTTTTTCATATTCAATACTCAGGCTGAAATCTGAGCTCTATCCTCTTTTCTTCTTTGCTAACTACAAAAGTTTGAAATAACATTATACAGTTTTGGTCAAGGAGTGAATAGTTTGTTTATAGAGTGATGGAAGAGTTGTTTTTTTTAAGAAAATTGAATTAGTAGTTGAACACTTACATTTCAAAAACTAAGTGAAAAAATACAGAAACAAATAAAAACTTGATCACTAATTTTATATTTACAAGTTAAGTTCTAGTGAAAATGACATTGGCTCTGTGCAGCTATTTTATCCTTTTCTCTTTTAACTTTTTTGAAGTAACGTTAGGCTTACCAAAAATTGCAAAAATACTACAAAGAATTTTGTATGCCCTTCACCCAGATACTCCAAATATTAGCATTTTGCTTTAGCATTCTCTCTCTCTTTTCTCTGAAGCTTTTTAAAGTCTTGAAGCTGCACACATAATGTCCTTTAACCTCTAAAAATTTCACTGTTCTTTCCCTAAAAACGAGGAAAGTTGCACAATCTGAATACGATTATCAAAAACAGGAAATTAACATTGACATAGTACTGTTATCTAAACTATAAACCTGTACTTTACAATATGATAGCCACTAGCACATGTGGCTATTTAAACTTTAATTAGAAATTTAGTTCCTTAGTCACACTAGTCGTGTTTCAAGCACTCAGCAGTCTAGTGACTATTGTATTGGAGAACATAGGTCTGGACCATTTTCATCATTGCATAAAGTTCTATTAGACAGTAATGCTCTAGACATTCAAATTGTGTCAGGTGTTTCACTAACAGCCTATGTAGCAGAAGAAAAAGTTGTTTTAAGTTTTGTTCAACATCCTACTGTTCTTACTTTGGTCCAGGATCTCTTTTTGCATTTAGTGTCATGTCTCTGTTAATCTCCTCCACTTTGGGATAATCCCTCAGTCTTTCTTTTCATTTCAGGACAAGTGATATTTTTTCTAATTCTGTCATTTATACCACATTTATTAGTTGGAATTCTATTTTAAGAAAGAACTTTCCTGGGCTTCCCTGGTGGCGCAGTGGTTGAGAGTCTGCCCGCTGATGCAGGGGACACGGGTTTGTGCCCCGGTCCTGGAAGATCCCACGTGCTGCGGAGCGGCTGGGCCCATGAGCCATGGCCGCTGAGCCTGCGCGTCCGGAGCCTGTGCTCCGCAACGGGAGAGGCCACAACAGTGAGAGGCCCGCGTACCACAAAAAAAAAGAAAGAAAGAACTTTCCCTTCTTTATTTATTTACTTCTGTTGGTATCAACTTATGGATTTTTTCATTCTGTGTTTAAAATCCATCTCTATTTTCAGTTATTTGATGTTCGAATTATCCAAGACTTGACCAGTGAGAGCCCTTCAGGCTAGTTTAGATTCAGACTGAACATGTCACCTGATAAAAATGAGATTGTTTCGCAGTATTGGTAACATTTAATTAAAAGTTATACGGATTGGGCTTCCCTGGTGGCACAGTGGTTGAGAGTCCGCCTGACGATGCAGCGGACACGGGTTTGTGCCCCGGTCCGGGAAGATCCCACAGGCCGCGGAGCGGCTGGGCCCGTGAGCCATGGCCGCTGAGCCCGTGCGTCCGGAGCCTGTGCTCCACAACGGAAGAGGCCACAACAGTGAGAGGCCCATGTACCATAAAAAAAAAAAAAAAGTTATACGGATTATGGTATTGTTTATCTGCTGAATATCTTAAAGCTATTTAAAATACCTGAATCATCACTATACTCCTAAAAATCAAAGATTATTTATCATATGATTACCTGTATCTAATCTCTAGATTATCCCATATCTCATGCCCATTACTTAGAACAAGATGTTTTCACTAGCATTGCTTTATTACTGTTTAACTTGGACATTCACTGATTTATTCCCTTTTCAGTTTTGAAAAGAGCTTTCATATAATCAGCATTCACTTATTTTTATCAATTTTTTCTTTCAGTTTTACTGAGATATAATTGACATATGGCACTGTATAATTGTAAGGTGTACAGCATAGTGACTTGACTTTTAATATACATTGTGAAATGATTACCACAATAAGTTTAGTTAACATCTACCATCTCATATAGATAGAAGAAAAAGAAAAAAATATATATTTTTTCCTTGTGATGAAAACTTTAAGGATCTACTTTCTTAGCAACTTACAATACACCGTACAGAGTGATAACTGTAGTCATCGTGTTGTACGTTATATCCTCAGTACTTATTTTTCTGATAATTGGAAGACTGTCTTTTGACTACCTGAATCCAGCTACCCCCACCCCACCACTCTCTGCCTCCGATAGCCACAAATCTGACCTCTTTTTCCAATTTTGGGTTTGGGGGTGGAGGTGGGGGGGCTTTTGTTTTGTTTCTTGGATTCCATATATAAATGGAATCATGCAGTATTTGTCTTTGTCTGACCTGTTTCACTTAGCATAATGCCCTCAAGGGCCACCCATGTTGTCAAAAATAGCAGTATTTACTTTTTTATGTAGAATAGTATTCCATTATGTATGTACCACATCTTTTTTATCCATTCATCTGTTGATGGACACTTAGGTTGCTTCCGTGTCTTGGCTAATGTAAATAATGCCGTAGTAAATATGGGGGTGCAGCTATCTCTTCATCAGTTCTAAGGCATGCCTTTTTTACATTTTGGCCTTCTAGAGGAGTATCTTACAATTGATACTGAATTACAATCCCTGTTTTTCAAGTATCCTGATGTATTTGTAATTGTTGAAACATGCAGGAATTTAGCCATAGTAATTCATATTGTCATCACTTTGCTTGAGTTGTATGCACTGTTGATATTATATATGTTAAGGTCAGTTGCCATTTTAAAAGTTTTCAAAAATATTATACCACTGTTTGCCAGGTCAGTTGCCATTTTAAAAGTTTTCAAAAATATTATACCACTGTTTGCCTTTGAAATGAAAAATAATTGTATTGGTAAAAGGCAGAGAGAAACAAGGTGTAAATTTGATATTAGTGAAAGTTCCAATTCTTTTGGTAGGATCAAGAAGTGCCAGCATCAAAACTTGCGAAATGGGTGACAATGGCCTGGGAAATCCCAGCCACAACAGTGGAGTGTTAACTAATGCAGCATTACCAACCCTTCAGATGAAACAGAGGATGGTAATGTTTGAAAAAACCTTCAACAGCAAGAATGAGGTTGTGAAAGTGATACAGCTCCCAATAAGAATATTTTCCCAACTTCCTTTTCATATGTGGTCATGGAGAATAATGGCCAAAAAAGAAACTCCTAGAGAACAAAGCCAACAAAGCCAGGTCCCCATGGGAATTCTCCCTATCAGTAAAATCAGAGTAGTCTGGCTAGTCAAGGAATTTAATCTACTGTCAGGGGTGGGAGTCTTTGCATTACCTGGCAAGTGGGCTTAGCAATCACTATGGCTCAATGACTATTAGTGTTTCTATTTCTTCCTTTTTCCAATAGGAGTCTCATTATGGTTATTCTTTTCCCATATCACCATTGGACATTGGGTATGGAGGAAGCAGATAGCTCGTCTTTTTGTTTATAGGTATACAGACCTTGAGGAGCCACACTCACTAAATTCCATTCTTTTCTTCAATAACAATAGAGCCCTGTGATGTGGCTGCCTAGCCTGGACTACATTTCCCAGTCTTCTTGCAGCAAGGCCATGGTCATATGACAAAGATTTCACCAATGAAATGTGAGCAAAAGTGATGCAACTTCAGCTTCCCTTGCTTAAAAGAAATTACCTGGGTTCTTTTTTTTTTTCCCCTAATTCAGTTTATTTTAACTAAAACCAGAACCAAAACCAAAACTAATTCACCCATTTCTCCTATCCCCTGCTTCTGGCAACCACTGATCTTTTCTCTGTATCTATGTGGTTATTTATACATATATAAATAATTATAATATATGTATACAGATAGATAGATTCCAAGTTTAAGAGAGATCATGTGGTGTTTGTCTTCCTCTGTCTGACTTATTTCACTTGGCATAATGCCCTCAAGCTCCATCCATGTTGTCACAAATGGCAAGATTTCATTCCTTTTTATTGCTGAATAATATTCCTTTATATATATATATCTGTGTCTGTGTGTGTATATACACACATACACACACACACGTTCACACACCACAGTTTTCTTTATCCATCCATCTATGGGCACTTAGGTTGTTCTCATATCTTGGCTATTGTAAATAATGCTGCAATGAACATGGCCAGGGGCAGGGGCTACATATATCTTTTTGAGCTACTGTTTTCAGTTTATTCCTTGCTGGATCATATGGTAGTTCCCTTTTTAGTTTCTTGAGAAAAAACCATACTTTTTTCCATAGTGGGTGAACCAATTTACATTCCCACCAACAGTGCACAGGAGTTCCCTTTTTTCCACATCCTTACCAGCACTGGTTATCTCTAGTAATTTTGATAATAGACATTCTAACAAGTGTAAGGTAATATCTCATTGTGGTTTTGATTTGCATTTCCCTGATGATTAATGATATAGAGCATCTTTTCATGTACCTGTTGGCTATTTGTATGTCTTGTTTGGGAAAATGTCTATTCAGCCCTTCTGCCCATTTTCATGTTTTTTTCTTATTTTAAAAATTTATTTACTTTTATTGAAGTATATGTGATTTACAATGTTGTGTTAGTTTCAAGTGTACAGGAAAGTGGTTCAGATATATATATATATTCTTTTTCAGATTCTTTCACATTGTAGGTTATTACAAGATATTGAATATAGTTCCCTGTGCTCTACAGTAGGTCCTTGTTTATTTTATATATAGTAGTGTGTATCTGTTAATCTCAGTCTCCTAATTTATCCTTCCCTTCCTACTCTCCCCTTTAGTAGCCATAAGTTTGTTTTCTATGTCTGTGAGTCTATTTCTGTTTCGTAAATAAGTTAATTTGCATCATTTTTTTAGATTCTAAATATAAGTGATGTCATATGACATTTGTCTTTCTCTGTCTGACTTACTTCACTTAGTATGATAATCTCTAGGTCCATCCATGTTACTACAAATGGTATTATTTCATTCTTTTTAGTGGCTAAGTAATCTTCTGTTGTGTGTGTGTCTGTGTGTGTGTGTGTGTGTGTACATCTTCTTTATCTGTTCATCTGTCAGTGGACATTTAGGTTGCTTACATTTTTTAACTAGGTGTTTTTGAGACTGAGTTGTATGAGTTCGTTGTATATTTTGGATATTAGCCCCTTATCAGATATATGATTTGTAAATATTTTCTCCTATTCAGTAGGTTGCCTTTCATTTAGTTGATGGTTTCCTTTGCTGTGCAGAAGAATTTTGGCTTGATGTAATCTCACTTGTTTATTTTTGCTTTTGTTATTAGCATTTAGGAATTTTTGTTTATTAAGTACCTTTACTAACGTCAGTGCTTGTGAAACAAGGTTATCACTACACTAGAGTTGAAACTGGCAGTTTACTTATGTAACAGAAGTATCTCTCAAAAAGATTCCTGGTCTTTTGTGGGGGGAATGTGAGGGTGGGGGTGGGAGCAACTTCCTAGAAATCAAAGCTTCATCCTGTGCCTAGCACTATGTTTGGCACTGTTAGTACTCAATATACATTTGTTGAATTAATGAATAATATCTGGAGAAAGGTCTCAACTCCCTACTGTTTCCTTAATCTTAAATTCCTTTAGGTCATTTTTTTAACTTAATAATTTTTCATGGGTGGGCCATTTTTACATTGAACATTTTGCTGCCTAAATATGTATAATCATCAATTAAAGCATTACCAAATTGTCTGCTGTGGAAAAATATGTGTGTTGAAATTTTCAAAAAGGGTTGGGAATTTCATGTACAAAAAGCAGGTTGGTTTTCTTTCCCGCACGTTGCTCACAGAGCCTTTTATATGTTAATGTACAGTGTGAATCTCTTAGAGGAAGGAGAATACTCAGCATTTTGGAAGCTTATTTAATGATAAAACCCATTTTTTCTCAGTTTGTAAGGAACTATGATATCATACTTTGGAAAATGCTTATCTGATCTTTAAAATTCTTTTAACTTTAACTTTCTTTAGGCTGATTCCTTTATTATTTTGTATCATTTTGTCATTTTGGGTCTACTTGTTGTGACCCTAATGAATTTTGTTTCTCAGTCATCCAGACAGCCTCTTTTCAGATAAATATGACATGTCCTAGGAAGGCCATTGATTTCCCAAAAAGCTGAGCCCATGAATTGGAAATGGCCTTAAGAAGATTACCCATCTCTAAACACTGTCACACACTCATCAGGCAAATTTAATGCGATTTTTCAAAATCATTTAGGTTCTTTGTAAGCCATTCTATACACCATGGTGGAGATGTTTCCTATTCTAATAGACAAAGTAGCAGAAATTTTAAACATTCAAGAAATCTTGAGTCAGACTGTTAATGGCAGAATTATACAGAGTAAGAAAAAAGTCCATAGAAATAGAACCAAGAGGAGTCTATATAAATAGTAATGTGAAGAAGAGTGAATTCCTTTTTAGCTGTAACATCGCATTTTTTGCATGTTGCACACATTGTTTAGCCGTTTCTAAACACATTTCCATTTACGTCATTTGTAAAAACTGCCTAGCTTCATATTCTGGAAAACTGACAAAGTTGTAATGAACAGATGCAGATTCCATAATTGTAATTGGCTTTTACTCTAAACTAATGTTCTGACTCATGCATCATTAGTGATTTCTATTGTTCTCTATTATTACCTTAGAAATTTGAAAGGGTATCTTTCAGAGTGAAAAGCTTTCATTGACTTTTTAAAATCAGGGCTTATTTCATATGAATTATAGATTCTCCAATCACCTATATTTAAACCTATAATTTTATTTTACTATGTCCTTTTTTACATTTCTGTTGGTATTTGACTTCATATAATCTTTTTCATTTCCCCTTTGTATTTCCCAGAGAAGCACATCAGTTTTAAATGTAACCCTTCTTTTTATTACATTTTTCCTACCATTAAAATTTTGTTATTAAACTAGATCTTATATAATATATATTTTGTTATTTCACAAATTAAACTCAATCTGAAGAATGAATAATAAATATTAGTAGAACCCCAAAGAGTAATAAAAAGATGTTCTCTCATGTTACATTTTTTCTAAGATTTTGATAATAACATGGAAACAATTTTCACTTGCCAAAGTGGAACTCATTTAGGTGAATATCTGAAGGACTCAAAGGTACCAAATAATCTCATTCTAGGCATAATACATGTGAAGTTTCATATGTATTATGGAATAAAACCCCTAATCCTGATCTTTGAGCAATTCCTTTGACAGTTTCTGACTACTGTTGAATTTTGTCATATGAAAAGAGAACACAGTATTTATTAATGAAGGAATGATTGTTTTATAATTATTTTTTCAGTGTTTATAAGTTCTTTTCATTAAAGTACCAAAATACAGAGTAAGTGTTTTGGCATATTGTTGCTTGCTGTAAGGAAGATTTAATAGCTTGTTATGGACTATTAATATGAACAGAAGTCATTTAGAGTTCAGATATATATTTAGAACTAACATGTGTGCAAAAAGATACAAAGTGAATCAAGAAATTCCGGAAAAGATTGTTTGAAAAGGAAAAATTGCTATTTTCTGGCTAGCATTGATGAAATAAATATTTAAATAAAGAGATTTAAATGTTTTCTTTATTTTGAAGAATTTTATTAAGAGCCTCAAATAGTAACTTAGAATTGTTAGAATAAAATCAGTGAAAGTATGAAGCTCTTTATCTAAAATAGCAGCTAAATAAATATAATTTAATTTCAAATATTATCTCAGAAACCCAAAAAGCTTACAGCTGATAGTTATATGAGATGATTACAAACAATGTCTATCTGAGTTTAGTAATAAAATGCTATTTGTTACTGCTTACTGTAAATTTAAAATAATCATATATATAAACTAGTTTTCTCTGGTTTTGAAAATGTCTTTATCATACTATTTTACATAAAGGAGAGAAAAATTGTCATATTCCAGATACTTATTGAGCAAATGTTAATAGGAATGCAAGCGAATGATTTTTTTCTTCTAATCCGTTAATTAAAAGGTGTGTATAATGGAAGCACATGCCAAGTAGGTTTGCCACATGAATTTTGCAACATATGGTAAATTAAAACCCTGCTGACCTTTTGGTCTTGTTGATCATATGCATGAACATGATCATCTGTTAATCTCTATTAATCACTGGTACATCCTTGTACAGAAGACAGAGCAGTTTTTATTTGTGCTACATTTGCTCTTTTGGAAAATGCTTTCACAAGGAATTTTTTAAAATCCTTTTATACTCTTAGGATTGTAAAATAATTAATATTTTATATCTAGAAAAAACATTTTAAGCAAAAGAAATAGAATTTTCAACCTGTATATGTCCCCATATTTTGTTTGTTTCTTTTATGAGCTTATTTTAGATACCAGTAATAATTTCTGAAAGTCATGGATATGACTTTTAGGCTTGTCAATACACACGTGCACAGCTTCACACACTTTTACATATACAGTATGTGTTGTTTCTTGTTAGAATTATTTAAAAAAAAAAGAAGAAGAAAGCACCAGTGCTTCTCAAATTTTGATATGCTTATGAATTACCTGGGAGCTTGTTAAAATCCAGATTCTGATTCTATAGTTCTGGGGAAGGGTTTGAGATTCTGCATTTCTAGCAAGCTCCCAGCTCATAACTCTTCTGCTAGTCTGTCTGAGGTTAACAAACTTTTTCTTTTAAGGGCTAGGTAGTAAATATCTTAGACTTTGTAGGACAAGAAGCAAAATGAGGATATTTATAGGTATTTACATAACAAGAGGAAAATGTCCACAAATTTTTACTGATGAAATTTAAAATATAACAATGAGTACTTTTTGTGGTATATTTATATAACAGAACATTATTGAGCAATTAAAAGGAGTGATCTACTGATATACACAACAGGAATGAATCTCAAAAATACTATGCTTAGTGAAAGAGGCCCTACACAGAAGTTACATACTGTGTGACTCATTGATATGAAGTTCTAGAAAATGCAAACTAATCAACAGTAACAGGAAGCCAAGTTTCTCCTTTACAGAAGGAGAAAGAAACCCTGGGTGTAAATTATGAGAAGGAAGAATAATTCCCCACTAATGAGCTTTACCAAAAAATGGGTGTATTCACAGCATGAGAAAGCCCAAATAGAATAGCATCTTGAAGAGGAGCAAGGATTTCAGGTCAACAAACTGATGATGAAAACTTAGAAAACTGGGGAATAATACCATTTCTAAGCAGCTTACATTAGAGCAAGTTTGTTGGGAGGATTAATCTTCCATCCTGCCTTCCTTCTTACTCCATGCATATTAAAGTTCTTTCATCCCTCTGATGCAGAGTTGTTCAAGTATGGACTGCACAGCAAGAAATAAGTTTGAATGGTAACCTGGTACACTGATGTTTCTGTAACTGTATATATGACTGCAACAGGTTTCGGGAAACAGTGCTAAAGAAAAACCACACACACACAAACACACACACGGGAAACAATGCTAAAGAAGAACCACACACACACGCACACACACATGCACACGCACACACACACACTGGGGGCCAGAAGTGAGGTACCTGAGGGAACTGTTTGGATGATAGATAGGAATGTTCTGTATCTTCATTGTGGTAGTGGTTATTCAGTGACACATGTTTTTTTTTAAACTCACCAAACTTGGGGACTCCAGCCTACATTTTGTGAGGACACTCAGCAGCCCAGTGGAGAGGTCTACATGGTTAGGAACTAAGGCCTCTTGCCAGCAGCCAGTGAGTAACTGAGGCCTTCTGCCAAGAGCCAAGTGAGTGAGCCATCTTAGAAGCAAATCTCCTGGCCCCAGTCAAGCCTTCACATTACTCTAGACCCAGGCTGACAATTGAATTGCAGCTTATGAGAGACTTGGAGCCAGAAGCACCCAACTAAGACATTCCCAAATTCCTAAATACTGATAATAAATCTTTGTTCTCTTAAGCCAAAAACCAAAAAACTCAAGCCAAACGCTTTAAATGAGTGTGCTTTGTTTTATTGTATTTAAGTTATATCTCAATAAAGTAAATTAAAAAAAATTTGAGGGTCTTCAGCTAAGATAATATGCGAAATGACATTATAAATTATAAATCAGTATCCAAATATGTTGTCCAATATGTTGTTTTAAGTACTTCCCAAGAGTCCTTTACATTGTAGGTAGGGTCAGTAGTAATCCACACCCCTTTCATCAGGATACTGTTTATTCTGAAGTTATATCTGACCAGTATACATTTAGCTTAAATATTAAGTAGACAACCACTCTAAGAATATGTCTAACTAACTTGCCCAGTAGAAGAGTGGGGACTTATGAACCCTTTGCTTGGGGACCTAGGATTTAAATATGCTATAGTTATTGCTTGATACTTTCCAAAATAGAAATGGAGGCAGTATGGTGGTATAATGTAATAAGTTTTGGACTCAATATCAGGAAGCATAGGGTTCAGGCTCCACTCAGGCACTAATTCACAAAACGATCATGGAGAAATTAGTCAGACTTCCCTGGATCCCAATTTCCTCCTTCATAAAAATGAAGTTATTGGACTAGGTGGTTTTAACGTGTTTAAAATCTATAATTCTATGAATTAGGAAACAAAGGATGATGAGAATTTAGTATGTAGCATTAAAAAGATGCTTCTATTTCTGATTTTATATGATGATTTTAGGTGCAATGAACCTTCAAAGATAGTTCAGGGTGGTGCTTTAATAAATTCCTGATTTTTAAAAAAAAAATTTATTCATTTATTTATTTTTGGCTGCATTGGGTCTCAGTTGCAGCATGCAGGATCTTTGTTGAGGCATGCAGGCTCTTCACTGCAGTACATGGGCTTCTCTTTAGTTGTGGCTTGCGGGTTTTCTCTCTCTAGTTGTGGAACATGAGTTTCAGGGCACGTGGGCTCTGTAGTTTTTTTTTTTTTTTGCAGTACGTGGGCCTCTCACTGTTGTGGCCTCTCCTGTTGCGGAGCACAGGCTCCGGACGCGCAGGCTCAGCGGCCATGGTTCACGGGCCCAGCCTCTTCGTGGCATGTGGGCTCTTCCCGGACCAGGGCACGAACCCGTGTCCTCTGAATCGGCAGGTGGACTCTCAACCACTGCGCCACCAGGGAAGACCATGTAGTTTGAAGCAGGCAGCCTCTTTAGTTGAGGTGCACAAGCTCAGTAGTTGTGGCATGCAGGCTCAGTTGCTTCGAGGCATGTGAGACCTCAGTTCCCTGACCAGGGATCGAACCCGGGTCCCCTACATTGTAAGGTGAATTCTTTACCACTGGACCACTAGGGAAGTCCCTAAATTCCTGGTTTTGTTCTGTTTTTTTAAATTCCTGGTTTTTTAAGAGAAGTATTTAAGAGAGAGAATTTTGATTTAACAACCTGAAAGTGTAGGCTTTATTGGAGCATTGGAGCATTGTGGTACAAAAAAGTAAAAAAAATAAAATGTCTATTTTGACACTTACCTTAGACATCCTGTTTCTCTTTTTAGCCATTAAAATCTTTTCAGTTTTAAAGTTCTGAAATAATCTGATTTTATCTCTTTTATTACTAGATTTTTAGTCTTGGAAAATGGGTACCTGTACCAGGGTCAGGGAGTTATTTCTTAAATCTTCAAATAGAGAATTTAAAACAAATGTTTTTAAACTTTTGCAGATGTTTTTATTCCTAGGTCTTGAATATCATATCAGAAAGCTAGCTTGCTCTGTAAGTTAGTTACATAAGTGTAGTAGTCAGTGATCAATGCACATAAATGTTATTTTAAAGTACAGCTCATTAACTTTCTAACTGTGTTTTCCTGTACTGACATTAGCCATGCCTAGTGCAAATTTGGTGTCATTTAGACCTAAAATCAAATCTCATCTTTGTCACTTATCAGCTGAGTAAGAGTTATGCAAACTTTCTGAATCTGGTTTCTTTTGTTTTTAAATGTAGTACTAATACCTATCTCATGAAATTGCTGACTAGTTAAGGATTAAGTTAGCAAACATAACAAAAGTACCTAGGAGTGAGAAACTATTTTCTTTTATTCCCCAAAGTTAGCAAATTTAACAGTGCATCAACTATTAGACCTACCAGTTGAATTTTTGTTTTGCCACATATGATGAACTAGTAACAGAAAAAAAGATTAATTTTATCCCTTAAGTTCCATCCTGTACATCCGCATAGGCTTGATGTGTGACTATTTTTGTATTTTTTGCACTTTGCTGGCTCTGAAGTTTTCAAGCAAGGATTTGTAAGTATTCAGATATTTTTTATAAGCATACAATTTTAAACTTTTACTAGTGCTCAAATCATTTCCATTTACTCTAGCATTACTTAGTGGCTAACTGTATAAAATATTTAATGAAGGTACAGTGTGGTACTTTGTAGCCAGAGAGTAGTAGGTTTGAATCCTCATAGTACCAATAAATATGTGAACTTGGGCTACTTGTATAACCTCTGAGGCTAAAGTTCCCAAGAAATTAGATGGTGATAATGATTAAGTGCTTAGCTTGGTACCTGGAACATACTAAGCACTCAAAAAATGTTAGTTATAAACCATCATCATCATTACTAGATGACAGTTACAGATGTAGTCCTATATGGGTTAAGTTAGCTGACTATTGTTGATTTCTGATTCTAACTAGAGGTTCAAATTTGTGTGAATAATGAATTTATTACCGTTACTCAAAAGTGCATACTTTGTTGATGGTGGACCAATAGTACTATCTTTATTAAAGATGGCATGTTACATTTAAATTTGAAACAATGTTTATTTTGTTGAGATTCTTGACTAGGAAATTTACCAAATTATCATTATTGTTGGGTCATGCCAGACTGTCTTGGTGGAAAGTTTGAATTATGAAATATTTATCATATTATCGGTACAT
Source organism: Phocoena phocoena (assembly GCF_963924675.1). Lineage (NCBI taxonomy): Eukaryota > Metazoa > Chordata > Mammalia > Artiodactyla > Phocoenidae > Phocoena > Phocoena phocoena. The sequence continues at coordinate 70,971,887 of NC_089225.1, forward strand.
TTCTTTACCTCCTATGGGAGTTATCACAGCAGCAAGCACATTGCAGGCAGTATATAAATATTAATTTGTTAATATTAACTTAATTGCTAGTAAGGTGGGAGAATTTTAAATGTATAGCATTCTTAAGAAATTAATTCACAATTATTAAAAATCCTTTTTACCATGTCTTAATTGTCACACATTCTGAAAATGAGATTTATGTCAGAAGAATTATTACGTTGTCTCTGCCTCAGTTCAGCAGACATAGGGATTTCTGTACATCTCTATTTTCTTTTGCAGTTTCATTTTTTACATTTAACTCTAAATAAGTTTTTTCTTATTGCTACAGTAACATATACTACCTCTCCACCACCCCAAAAAACAAAACTTTAGGTAATACAGAGAAAAAAATTAAAAGTACACATAGTTCTACTCCCCAGCAATACTCACTGTCAATATTTGTACTCTTATGGGCTCAATTTTTTTTCATGTATTTACATACATACTTATATATGTATATACATACACACATATATATCCACCCCACTAAACCTGCTAGGAACATGTCTTTCCATGTTAATATATTAAACTTAAAGTGTCACTTTAATTATCAGTTACCTTACATTGTCCTTTGACTTTTTCTGTTAGGTTCTCTATTTTATAGTTTATTTTTAAGTGCTCTTTCTATAAAAGATATATAACATGTTAACATGTATATAGCATATACATAACAAAGTACTGAAACAATCTTAATTTATGGTATTTTTTCCTGACTTATGAATTTTAATTTTTTATTCAGTAAAATGCATCATTTTTTTCTTTTTGGTATACTTTGGTATTAGGCTTAGAAAGATTTTTTTTCATCCCAAAGTTATGTAAGTATTTGTTTATATTTTTGCTAGTTCTTTTATGGTTGTATTTTTACATTTAATTCTTTAGTAAATGCTTTAGGTACTTTGCAAGGCAAATCTGCAAAGCAGGTAAGTGTATCTGTAGGTAAACCAAATGGCTATTACCTATATTTCACTGTCCTGAAATATTTCCCTAAGTACCCTTCCAAGGCCTACAAGTCAAAGGTTAGAGAATCATCTTATCTTAGTCTTTAGTACAGCATATGCTGAAAATCTTAGTCTTTAGTACAGCATTTGCTGAAAGTAAGAAACAGGCTTAGAAGGCCTGAGTCTGAAAGAGATTAAGGAAGACCACCAAAGAGAGACAGTTTACTTCCCAACATTGCTTTTAAAAGCCTAGAGGACAGCCCTTGCTTATATGTTTTCTAGAAACATCACACTAAATAAATAAACAAATGTTCAAAGATGTAGATATGAAACACGAATGTATCTTACGTGTATATAAGCATGCAGGGTTCTCCCTCTCCTTTTTGCCCATTTTTCCCGCTAATGGTCTAAGTTCGCCGAAGAGTTTATATATTGTCTGGCATTGGGGAAGGGGTATCTGATCCTTACTGCCCCTGGTTGAGGTGTCTTATCACACCTGGTCTCTGGGCATAATAAACCTCTTTTGTCTATATTACCTACTATAAAATATTCATGGCCAATATAATTCTTGGTATAGTCTCATTCAAATCTGCCGCTTATTAGCTGTGGGAAAGTTTCTTACTTCTCTGTGTGTCAGTTTTCTCATCTTTAAAATAGGAGAATATATTACTACCTATCTTATAGGATTGTGAGGATTAAATGAGTTCATCCATGTGAATTATTTAAACAATTTAGCGCATAATAAATATCTGCTTTATTATAGTCCTCATCATCATCTTATCAAGAGCAGAGTATAGTGATTGTTTGGAGAGCTCATCTGTTCCTTACTAATTAGGCCCCTTCTGTCCTACTCAGTTTGAGGCTGCCCACTATCAGCCTGTGCCATTTGGCTCTCTACTCCTGGCAAGTATGCTGACTGAAATCTCAACTGTCTTTCATGCCCCCAGGGATAGGAGTGGTAGAACACTGAGGAACTTTTCTGGATCATTTCTGCACTTTGCTGGAGATAAGGGAAGCCTAGAGTGAGTTTGGGGGTGTTATTTCAGACCTCTTCTGTCACTCTGTTGTGACTATTTCACCAAGCTTCCTCAGTATTAGGTTTTTTCCCTCTACTTCCCTAGAGGAAATTTTAGTTTAATTATCTGAATCATCTTCTTTCAGTAACCTCGATGCACCTATTTCTCCTCTTTGGTAAGTGCTTTAAGGACTTTGAAAGCCAGATCTAAGGAGTAGGGAAATAGATGTGTAGGTAAGCCAGACAGCTATTACCTACATTTCATTGTCTGAAATATTTCCCCAAACATCCTTCCAAGACATAATTATCTTAGTCTTTAGTATAAAATTTGCTCAAAGCAAGAAGGGCTTAGGTTAGCCCCTATTTCTTACTCTGCCCTAAGGTGGTCAATAATAGATACATCCTCAGAGCTTGAGGTTCTGATCTTCCAAATCAGGCCCTTTAGGAATCGAAACAAAACCAATTTTCTCTTGAATGTGTACGTAGATCTTAGAAATAAAAGCCATGCTATGGAGATCCTGTCTTGGAATTCTAAGCCAAGAATTTAGTTCTTTTATTTTAGGCTTTATCTGCTCTCTTCCCTGAGGGTGATATTTGTAAATCAAGAGAAATGGGTAAAAGAAGAACGATAGGGAGTGGAAAGACCAACCTTTCAATATCTAAAGCCTTCTCATTACAGTTGTGTTTATGGTCATTTTGAAGCAGGATACTTCCACTGTACCTAGGATGTGCAACTGTTGGATAATTACAGGCATGTATCTTTTTAAGAACTTTTGCCTTCCCACCCCTTTTTTGGTCACATCTTCTATAATGTATTGAATATAGAGTCAGAGGGTGTTTCATTTTTATTTTTGGCTGTTTAATTGATTCTTATATAACTATAATAATCATCAATCTTCACTATAAATGTTACTTTTTAGTTACACCAGTTTAGGACTTAAAAATTGTAGGCTCTAGTGATGGAAAGGGGGGGAAATATGAGCTAGAATTAATGTCAAAACAGAGGACAAGAGTGTGGTAATAGCAACAGAAATAAGTAATAGGTGGTCAGCTGACTTTGTTATCAGTATCAGTCCAGGGGATTGCATCTTTTCTTGATGGTTTAACATTTTTGGTGCCTGTTAAGTGTGATAGCATTCCTAGTCAAAGACTTTTTGTCCAGGGTCCATTTAAGAGTCTGAGATAGGGAAATTGGGGACAGTTTGCATCTGTTGATAAAAGGACTTTCCCAAAGACTTTGTCTGTCTACTTCACCAATATAATCAAAATGTGTAGTAGAACGCTTGGCACACAGGTGCTCAGATAGCAATAACAATATTTTTTATTGAGGTATAGTTGATTTACATTATTGGTCTAGGTGTATAATAGTTATTCAAAATTTTTATGGGTTATACTCTGTTTATGAAGTATTGGCTGTGTTCCCTGTGCTGTTTAATATATCCTTGTAGCATATTTCTTTTATACATAGTAGCTTGTACCTCTGAATCCCCTACCCCTATATTGCCCTTCTCCCCACTTGTAACCACAAGTTTGTTCTCTATATCTGTGAGTCTGTTTCTTTTTTGTTATAAACTCTAGTTTGTTTTATTTTTTAGACTCATATAAATGATAATATACAGTATTTGTCTTTTTCTCTCTGACATTGCACTAAGCATAATACCCTCCAGCTGCATCCATGTTATTGCAAATGGCAAAATTTCATTCTTTTTTATGACTGAGTAATATTCCACTGTAAATATATACCACATCTTCTTTATCCATTCATCTGTTGATGGACACTTAAGTTGCTTTCATATCTCGGCTACTATAACTAATGCTGCTATGAGCATTGGGGTGCATGTATCTTTTTAAACTAGTGTTTTCATTTTCTTGTGATATATACCCAGGAATGGAATTGCTGGCTCATATGGTAGTTTTATTTTTAGTTTTTTGAAGAACCTGCACACTGTTTTCCACAGTGGCTGCCACCAACTTACATTCCCACCAACAATGTACAAGCATTCCCTTTTCTCCACATCCTTGCCAACATTTTTTTCTGGTCTTCTTGATGATAGCCATTTTGACAGGTGTGAGGTGATATCTCATTGGCAGCAGCAATAATATTAATGATAAAGGCAACTGACAGTTTGTGATTCTCATACATTTTAGGCACTTTATAAGACTTTTACATATATTGATTCATTCATTCTTCACAACCAATGAGATAGGTTTGTTAATACCCTCATTTTTACAGATGAGGAAATTGATGCCCAGAAGCTAAATGACTTTTCCAGGGTCTAATCACCAATAAGTAACTGGCAGAACTAAGATATATACAAGGCATCTGGATTCAGAATCTAGCTCTTAACTACTAAACTACACTGTTTGTTTGTATATTGTTTGTGATGTTGAATGAATGAATGAAACCCACATGTGCATTGCCAAAATGAAAACATTGTCAGAGGGTTGATTAATTTTTAAAATAAATTATATAAAACAATTTAAATTACTGTAGAAATTTGGCTTTTTTATATTATCTCAAAATATGAAAATGACTCTTTTGTAAAATAATATGTTTTTCCCTACTCTGGAATACTAGCTGCATTTCATCTAGAAATAATGCTCTAGAGAATGAGTTTTATAGGTAACCTTCATTATACTATAAGGGTGTGGTTATTTCCACCCTAAGAAATAGTCTAAATAATTAGACTTTATTTAACGGATCAACTTGTTCTTTGACAGTGTTCTTAAATCTTCTTTTATTTACTGAAATTTTTTCGAATTTAGAGATATTTGTAAATTTCTCATTAGCAGACCCAAGCATGCTTTAAATAATTTAAAGAAAATAGAAATTGCCATTCTTAAATACTGATAGTTTCAAAAGTAAATACTGTTATTGATACATTATTAGATTTTGATGAGTAGAGCTGTTCCTGCACACAAACATCTTGGCCACCTGCAACTGTTTGTCAGTGGACTTTGTTTGAGAACACTAGTAGTAATTGTAAACTTAGGAATGTGTGACAAGCTCACAGCCAGCTGTGCATATCCTGACTTTTTCCAGGTGTTAAAATAAATATGACCATTTGGTTCACTTGTAACTCAACAAAAATATTTCACGATTCATTAGCTTAAAAATCCATTTATAATTTTTTATTGGAGGGAGTAGATAATGTTATATTCATTTGAAATGAAAAAATACATACCCAGAAATATTTGTGGTATCATTACTTATTATATTCAATGGTCTCTTCATAAAATGAAAAGAATTTTAATGTAACATTTGTGTAGATTTTTTTCACATTCTTTTCACAGGAGAAGAGCTACTGAGCTACTTCTGCCTATAGGTATCAAAAAGAATTTTAAAAAATGAATGAAAATATTCTTTTTATTCAGTCAAAGTTCAGCTTGCCTTGGCAGAACCCAGTTCAAATTGAACTTATATTAATTTTTATCTTTGGTATGTGTCATATGTTTGATCATTATCTGAAAATAATTACTCTTTATTGAATACCTTGCTATTGGGTGTTAGCTCAAGAGACCCAGATGCTTAAATCTTTCTTGACTAAACTACCCATTCTCATAAGGTTCCTGAGGGAGAATATACACAGGAGAGTCAACTGCAAGTGGAAAAATCCAAATCCATTTTACTATTAGATTATCTTGTATCTGAAACTCCAAATGTGAAGCTAGGGTGCTCAGACAAACTGGAGTGAAATATATGGCCCCTCCACTCCAAAATAAAGAAATAAACTCAGGAAGAGCAAAGTGGAGTGAGCTGAAAGTGAAAAGAACTGATAGAGCTCCCTTACCCCTGCCTCCCTGCCATCACACACGCTTTTAATTCTCATCTGTTAACCCAGTCATTACAAGTATCCAGTCTTAAGGTAAAGCAAAAGAGGGACTCTACCCCCTTGGAAGGGAAGATTCTTCCTTGCCTTTTTCTGGAGAAGAGAATAACTTAACATAATTGGTCAGATTCCTGGACACTAATTAAGCCTTGTTAACTTCTGGCAGACTCTCTCTCTGTTTTTAAAAAGAAATACACTGATGCAAACAGCTTTCGAATTTTCTTGAGTGAGACCTATCATGTGGCTTGCCAGGAGATAGTAAGGTCAGGATAGTGAGGTCCCTGACCCCACCTCTGTGTGGCTGCTCCTTTGATATTTATTACTACTTTTTATAGAAGTATACCAGGCCTGTAGAGATGCCTTTTTTGAAACCAGCCATAAAAAGTTACTGATTAACTCCAACTCCAGACTAGATCAAAAATGTATGCCTGTTCTATTTCCTGTTTGAAATAATGCTCAGCTTGGCACTCCAGCCTACGTCAGATTTTAGAATTTGACACTGGGGTTTTGTCCAGTCTTTGACCATTATTGTCTTTGGCCAATGCTTAGAAATGCCCAAATTCTGACTCATGGGTATCAGAGGGAGTCTAGCACATAAGACAAGTGAGGGAATAAACATGGATTCCTTCTACTCCTTCTAATCAGGCCCTCATACCAATTCCAGCCTTATAGAAAAGAAGAGAAGGGGCGGGGAGGGCCATACCCATGATCTTTACACACATACGTAGCCCAAAATTTGTTTTGGAATATGACTAATCAGATTAACAAGTATTCCCTAGAAGGAGTGTGGAGGGCCGGGAGATGGAGATGGAGCTGGAGCATGTTCTCTACCCAAAGGACTAAATCTGCTGTGCCAGACATTACCATGTATACTGGCTTCACAGCTTAGGAGTGCACTTAGACTAGCTTATTGCTCTTATCGAAATTTACTTCAAGTAGGGACTGCATACAAGTCAGAGAACAGTTGTTTATATATATATATACACACTAAAGATATGTCACTCCTTTTCCAGGAAAAATCATACTTTTATATAAAGGTCTGTAAAGGTCATATATTCAATAGATCAAAATCCTGATTTCATCTACCTCCTAGTGGATGGATCATTACATCCAGTCCAAGGGTCTTGACATTATAAGGTGCTTTGTAACAAAGTATCATACTCAACTAGGCTATATTTAAAACTATTTTGATATACAGTGAATTCTCAGATAAATGGATTGAACATGAATCTTTTCATAGAGAATTTTATCAGTCCAATACAAACAATGAAAACCATATTAGAATATATGAATATGTAAAAGTTAGAAATACTAAAGGCAGGAATTAAAGGTGCTACCTATTTTTTTCACTTTCAGCGTTGTTACAAAGGAAGAAATGTAAGCAGAATTAATGTTGGGAAAGAAAAAACTACTACAAGCAGATAATATGTTTTCTCACAAAAGAAGAATTATCAACTGAAAAACTTTTAGATCTGACCAGATCCAAGATAAATATGCACCTTAACCTATTAACAGTAGTCACTTCTGGGAATAGAAAAGAGATGTTAGTGTTGAAAGATAAAGGTGGACATTCCTGTGCTAAGGGAACTGTTCTATAGTTTGACTGTGGTGGTGGATACACAGACCTACACAAGTGATAAAACTGTGTAGAAATAAAGGCACAAATAAGTCCAAATAAAACTGGGGAAATCTGAAGAAGATTGGTGGTTATATCAATGTCTATATATTGTTTTTAATATTGAACTATGGTTTTGCAAGATGTTACCATTAGTGGAAACTGGGTAAAGATACATGGGATCTGGCTGTGTTATTTCTTACAATTTCATGTGAATCTACAATTATCTCAACAATTTCAAATAAAATGAAGGATAACTAAAAATTCCCAGAAATTATGAAAAATTCCACAATTCAAGGAGCTCAGATAGCCCAAGCAAAATAAAGGAAATCTACAAGTAGAGTGGTAAGGACAGCTTTTACCAACTTGCAAATTCACCAGTTTGCAATATCCCTTTCTTGCTTAGTAGTAAAGTACCAAAGACATGATTTTCAACTATTCTACATTTTCCAATCTTCCATATGTTTAAGTGTGACTTAGTGCCTAATTTCTTGCCTGTATAATGTTTTCAGCTGGGGACCTTAAGGAATAAACAGGCTACTTCTGTTTTCTTTCTTCTTGGAAACCAAAGCAAGAATATGCCTGTGACCTGGTTGTGACCATAGGGATGGCATTAAAACAGGATGGAAGGATGCTGGGTTCCTGAGTAACAATGTGGACAAGGGCCCACGCATCAACCTGGAATAGACAGCCTAGATTGTCACCTGTCATTTTGAACTACTGTATTTTTAGTTTTCCTTGTTACACATCTAGTGTTTCCCTAAACTGGTAATACACCTAGACATGTCAGAGTGTAACTGCAGAAAACCAAAAAGAGAAGAAAAGACAAACTACTTTTAAAGGAGCTACTGTTATTAACAGAAACAAACTTTCCTCCAATAGTTACCACTGTATTGAATTTTGTATTTATCATCCCCATATTTCTCTGAATACTTTTATTAAATATGTATCCTTAGCAATATGGTATCGTTTTGCATGTTTTTAACTTAATGTAAATGGTATCACTGTGTATTCTTCGGCAACTTGCCTTTTTGGTCAATATTGCGTTTATAAGATATATTTGTGTTGAAACAAATAACTATTTCATTCATTTTCTCTGCTGAGTAATATTCCATTGCATTAATATGCTACCTCAATCTATTTATTTATTTACTTATTTATTTATTTTTTGTGGTATGCGGGCCTCTCACTGTTGTGACCTCTCCCGTTGCAGAGCACAGGCTCCGGACACGCAGGCTCAGCAGCCATGGCTCACAGGCCTAGCCGCTCCATGGCATGTGGGATCTTCCCGGACCGGGGCACAAACCCATGTCCCCTGCATTGGCAGGCCGACTCTCAACCACTGCACCACGAGGGAAGCCCTACCTTAATTTATTAATCTATTCTATTGTTGGTGGTCACTTAGGTTATCCGGATGTTGCTGTTTTAAACAATAGTGCTATGAATATTTTTCTATATATGCCCCTATGCAATAGTTAGGCCCTTATCAAGAGTTTCTGAGTTATGTGCTTATGAGTGGAAATGGTCATAGAATATACACATTTTCATAGGATATTGCCAATTTGCTCACCAAAGTATTTGTACCAATTTATACTCATTAGCATATAAAAGTTTATTTCTATACATCCTCAGTATTGTAAGATATTTTAAAATGTATAATTATAGCAGAAATGAAATTATATCTCGCTATGACTCTAAGCTGCATTTTCTTAATTACACATGAGGTTGATCAACTTTTCATATATTTATTGGCCATTTGGTTTTCTTTCTTCATGAATTGCCTTTCATTCTACATTAGTATTTAGTCCTCAAAAATAGACTGAGAGGCTAGTATTAATACAAGTTCATCTATCAAATATTTATCGAGTGCCTTCTATCATTGTGCTAGCTGCTGAATATATGATAGTAAATAAGATAGACCACTGTCCTTGCCCTAATGGAGCTTACAAAGTGATTTTTTTTACCTTTTTCAGCTTATAGTGTTTTCCTTTGGACTAACTTCCAGAAGCCTTTCATAATTAAAGTTATCTCAGACTGATGTTATAATTTCAGATACTGAATGCTGCTATTGAAAATGATGTTTGTCTAGAGAGATGTGTTATGCCTATTAGGATAATTAGGATAATTGAACTGAGATGTGACGAGTGGATGGGATAAACTATTAATGTGAGAAGAAAAGAGTTGGTATGAGAAGAGTCTTACATTTAATGGAAATAACAGCTTCAAGTGCTTTGCAGGTAGAAGGAAGAGAAAATAGGCCAGTGTGGCTGAATTAAAGAGAAATGAAAGGGGAAAAATTACGAGATTTGAGAGGTGGGCAGGAGCTAGACCATGCATAGCCTACAGGCCACATAATGGGCTTTTGTTCTGAAATTATCCTAGTAGTCACGGGAAACCAGTGTTTTTGGTGCAAAGTCTGATGACATTTTTGTTCTTGGTCCTTTGTATATTACTTGTTTCTCTCAGGAAGCTTCTAAGCCTTTCTCTGTGTTCTCAGTTTTCTAAAATTTTATGATGATATGCCTTTTTCTAGATCTCCTGTCTTTCATCTTCGTGGACATTCATTGGGTACTTTTAGGCTTAAGATTTATGTTTTCCAGTTTTGGGAAGTTTTCTTTATTATTTCTTTGATACTTTTCTTCCAATTTAAGTCCTGCTCTTTTTCTGGAACTTCTTTTAGATGATGGACCACCTGAAAGGATTCTCTGTCTTATTTTTTTTCTCTCCTATGGTCTATATGTAATTTGTGAGTATTTTCTTCCAGTCTCTGCCTTGTGTTATCATTCTCTGATGAATAGTTTTCACTGAGCAGTTTTTAATTTTGATGAAATCTAATTAATTTTTTTTCTTTTATGGATTGTGCTTTAGTTATCATGTTTAAGAACTCTTAATGCTAGGACATGAAGATTTTCTCTTATGTTTTCTTTTAAAAGTTTTATTGTTATACATTTACATTTATATCCATGATCTATATTGCATTACTTTTTGTATAAGGTGTGAGATTTAGGTTGAGTTCCGCAATATCTCCCTGTCTCTCTCCTCTCCCTCTCTCTCTCTCTTTCTCTCTCTGCTGTGGAAATTGTCCCACGGGCAATTATCAAATTGTTCCAATACTATCTTTTCCCCATTGAATCACTTTTGCACCTTTCACTTGATATATACAATTGTGGGTGACCGTTTTTTCCTTTCAGCACTTCAAAAATGTTGTGTCGATTTTTGTTTTCAGTTGTGGTGAAAAACACGTAAGATTTATCCTCTTAATTCTTTAAGTATACAGTGCAGTATTATTTACTATCAGCACAATGTTGTACAGAAGATCTCTAGAAGTTTTTCACCTTACATAACTGAAACTTTATACACAATGAACAGCAACTTCCCATTTCTCCTGTCTTCCAGCATCTGCCAAGCACCCCATTCTATTTTGTTCTTTGATGAATTTGACTATTTTAGATAACTCATTTATGTGGAAGTGTTCAGTATTTGTCCTTCTGTGACTGGCTTATTCCATTTAACATAATATCCTCAAGTTTCATCCATGTTGTAGCATATTACAGGATTTCATTCTTTTTAACGACTGAATAATATTCTGTTGTGTGTATATACCATATTGTGTTTATCCAGTCATCCATTGATGGACATTTAGGTTGTTTCTACTTCTTGGCTATTGTTAACAATGCTTTGGTGAATATGGTAGTACAGATATCTCCTTGATATCCTGATTTCAATTTTTTGGGATAAATACCTGCAAGTAAGCTACTGGATCATATGGTAGTTCTGGGTCTGTTGTTGTTTTGAAGCACCTCCATTCTATTCTCCATATCAGCTGCACCATGTTATATTACCACCAGCAGTACAGAAGAATTCCAATTTCTCCACATCCTTACCAATCATTGTTATTTTCTGTGTTTTTTTATAATGGCCATCTTAACAGGTGTGAAGTGATCTCACAGTGATTTTGATTCCCATTTCTCTGGTGATTAGTAACATTGAGCATCTTTTCCTTTACCTGTTAGCCATTTGTATGACTCTTTGAAAGTCCATTTTTTAATTTGGCTATTAGTTTTTTCTGCTATTGAGTTGTAGGAGTTCCTCATGTATCAATATTTTAGAGATTTACCCTTTATCAGTTATATGCTTTGCGAATATTTTCTCTCATTCCATAGGTTGCCCTTTCACTCTGTTGATTCTTTCCTGTATAGAACCTTTTTTAGTTTCATGTAGTCTCATTTGTTTATTTTTGCTTTTGTTGCCTATGCTTTTGGTGTCATATCCAAGAAATCATCATCAAGACCAATGCCACAAAGGCTTTCCTCTATGTGCCACTTCCTTCTGGCCTCTTGATTTATTATGAGAACTCCACTGTTACTGGTCCCTTTCAGATACTGTGTTGTTTCTCAATGGCTGCTTTCAAGAGTTTTTCTTTGTTTTTAGTTTTTCAGAAACTTGGTTATGATATCTAAGCATCAGTTTCTTTGGGTTTACCCTGTTTACTGATTTCTTAGTGGGTCCACTAAGCTACTTGAACCTGTAGGTTTATGTCTTATGTCTTTTATTAAATTTGGGAAGTTTTCAATCGTTACTTCTTCGAGATTTTTTTTTACCCCAGCATTCCCTTTTCTCTTCTTCTGGAACTCCAGTGATATGGACGTGAGAGCTTTTGTTATTGTCTCAACATGTCCCTGAGGTGCAGTTCTTTTTTTAAAATCTATTTGCTCCCTTGTTTATATTTGATAGTTACTATTGATTTATCTTCTGGTTCACTGATTCCTTCTTCCATCATCTCCATTCTTTCACTGAGCCCATGTAGTGAATTATTTTAGTTTGGTTATTGTATTTTTCAGTTCTAAAATTTTCATTTGGTTCTTCTTTATATCTTCCATTTCTTTTCTGAGATTTTCATTTTTTTCCATTTGTCTCAAGAGTGTTTGTAATTGCTTCTTGGAGCATTTGTATGATAGCTCTTTAAAATCATTGTTTGATAATTCCAACAGCTGTATTATCTCAGTAATGATATGTATTGATTGTCTTTTCTCATTTAAGCCCAGGTTTTCCTGCTTCTTGATGTGATGTGTAATTTTGGTTATTTTGAGTATTATGTTATGAGAATATAGTTTCTATTTAAGTCTTCTCTTCTAGCAGGCAGTCATCCTATATAGGTTCAGAACATACATCCTGACCCATTTTTGTTGGCTGTGGCTTGAATGTCAATTTAGTTTCCAAAGCAATTATTGTGCAAATCTGCCTCAGTACTATCCAGAGGTAGTTTTGAAACCTGGTAATAGTAGTTCAGTTCTCACAGCTCTTACTGTGTTGATTCTTGTTGGTTTCATGCCAGAGCCACTTGGGGTTGTGCCCAGGACTTCGTAGACCTTCAGGAATCCCTTTCTCTACCTCTCTTCTCTCTAATCCTCCTCCCCCTCTCTAGTTTGGGAGGGGATGGGTTGCTGCTCTTTGCTCTTTTGCTTAGCAGGATGGAAATGGTCAACAGAGTTCCATCCCCACAGTGCCTGGTATGGAGGGAGAGGGGCACTACTCCTTTCATCATGTTTGTCTGCAGTTGGGAGGATATAATTAGACGAGTTGTATTCTGCAGAGCCATCCTTTTTCTAGTCCTTTGACTAGAGAGAATGGGTTTTCCTTGGGGCTTTTGTTTGTTTTGTTTTGTTTTGGTCTGTGCCCATTGCATACATAGGAGACAAACAACAAACAGGGAAAAAAAATCATCATACTCAACACAGGTCATTTCTCAAGTTCCTTGGTACTAGTCAATCTATCTTCTTTTCTTTTTCAGAGTCTTCTGATAATTGCCTTGTGTATTTTATCCATAGCTTTTCACTGTAATCAGCAAGAGGAATAGGGTTGAATATGCTTACTCCATCTTGTCCAGAGCTGAAAGTTTCTCTGAGAATTTAAATATCATTTCTTTAAAGTTTTCTTCTGCTCCTAACATACTCTTAGTTTATTCTTGATTTGATTTCTTCTTTTTGCTATATTTTCATATTGGAGGCTAAATGTAAATTCATTTTTCATATTTAATAGTGAGGCACCGAAAATCTGATTACAGTCTCTTATTTATCTATGGGCTTGATGACTAGCAGGTTTTCCATAGGACAATCTGCAGCAAGCTGGCTTTTTCATTGGCTGCCACTATTAAAGTATAACTTTCAAAAAGGTTAAAGAATACAGCTCGTATACATAAAAATGACAAGTGCCAAAGAATTTATTTGACTCACTAAGATGTTATGACTGATTCAAAGAGCAGTTGAGAATCTAGTGTAACACACACACAGGTATATCTTCAGCTTGCTGCAAAAGAGGAAGTCAGAGTGACACCATCTGTGTGGCCTCAAAAACATACATCCATTCTGTGAACTGCCTATAGGGGCCATGTGGAAAAGAGCTGAGAGTGGCCTATGGATGATGGCCAGCAAGAAAAGGGGATCTCAGCTGTACAACCCCAAGGAACTGAATTCTGCCAACAAACGAGTGAGCTTGGAAGCCTCAAGCTCCAACAATGAGCCCCAAAGCCTCCTTATGAGAACTCAGTCTAGCTGACAACCTGACATCAGCCTTGTGATACTCATAGCAGAGAATCTCTCCTTGCCTTGTCAGACTTCTGACCTACAGAACTGTGAGCTAATGAATGGATGTTGTTTTTAAGCTACTAAGCTTCTGGTATTTTATTATGCAACAATAGGGAACTAATACAATACCAAAGAAGTGCAAATAAATTGGTAAACATGTAAGTAAATCTAAACAAATATATGTATAAAAAATAACAGTATTATCTCTTTGGGAGTGTCTTCAAGAATGACAAAAACAAAGCTCTGAGCTAAAGCATATAAACTAAAAGAGGGCTGACTGTAGTTAAAATATTCCAAGATCTATATATTTGAGAAGCAGAGATTTGTAGGTGTGGTGTCCCTCCTAAAAGGGGATCAGATCCTAAATCCGATCTCCCCTCCTTCTTGGGCAAATGGCCATTCTATCAGAGACCATAATTCCCTGACTCACATACAACTGGATAGCCATATGTTGAGTTCTCTCCAGGGTTACATGAGTTGGAGTCATGTGTGCACCTTTCACCTTATTTTCTTAAAAGGAAACAGTTTGCCCTAGACTTCTTTTCCTCCTTTCTGATGTTTGGACATGGACAATATAGAGACCCAGCTTTGAACACACAAATACAGACCATAAGAGATGGTGGAGCAACAAAATGGAATCATCTGGTTCCCTAAATGACTAAGTAGAGTAGAGCCATACAGCTAACCTGTCTATGACTTGGGACCATCACATGAGGTAGAGATCCACATTATTTAACTCTTTCTATTTTTACATTTATTTCTTAGAACAGCTTAACCTTAACAGTAACTAAATTAGTCCCTGAAGCTGGAATGCAACAATCATAGGAACCTAAACTATGGGGCATTTGGCTTAGCAAAATTTAGGGCTTAGCAGTGAGGCAATAGATCTTATGTTTGGGGTACAGAAGCAGTTGGCTTTTCCAGCTTGTGAGGCTCAAATTTCTGGATTCTTTATTCCTTTCCTTCTCTGCTTGAAAATTGGCATATTCTTGCCTTAACTCATCTTTTTCTTATAAAGCAGCAAGGGTAGAGAACACATACTCCTTATTGCTTTTAGTAAGGTATTATAAGAAATAGCATGAGATAAAACTGACTCAAAACCTTTCCATAAATCTTCCTCAAAGAAAGAAAGGCAATCTTTTGACAAAGATCAGATTGAGGGTGTTGCCTTCCAACCTAAACCTGTTGTTCAGATAGCCTCAAAGTAGCCATCATTAAAATGAGAAAGAGGGAGAGAGGGAAACAAGAAGATAAGAAAAAGCTGGCTTAGAGACTTTGTCTAGAAAAAGAACAGAAAAGAAACTTTGATGGGGTTACTGGCATATAGACAAATAGGAAATAAATAGAACCAAAGCCAGAAAAGGTGTTTTGAGAATTACACTGCCAATGAGTCAATAAGTAAGATCTTGTGAAAGGCTGTGGTTGTTCAGTCCTTGATGCAACTCTCAGGCTCCCAAACCTACTCTAGCAATGAAGTGGGCTATTAAAACATTACACTCTTCCATTCCCAATCTAACACTACTACATTCTCTCCAAAATCAGGTATGGCCACAGAAGATTGGGAACAATGAAGAATGTCTAGAAGGCAAAGGCAGAGTCCACAGGTGATAGGGGAATTTTTCTAATAGATTAGAACCAGCATGTAACCAAGAAACCTTCTTTACTGCTAGGCTAAGGGATTCTTTATAATTCCTGCTCAGCATAATTTTTCTCCTTTCTATGGGCAGGTGACTACTCTGTAGTTCAATTCTTCCTTTATCTAAAAGATCTTCAATTCTTACTTTATCCAAAAGATCATAGTATATTAGGGTTCAGGTTTGTATAAGTTGTCTATTAGTATATTGTTCACAGGACTAAGAGGCACCTCATATGAACTGAATGGAGAGAATTTTGCAGCACCTAGATGTCTTGGACGTTGGACTAGATAGGATCTTGGATTATGGTTCATAAAGAGGCAGTCAGTCTTTTTTAATGTGTGTGAAGAAAGCAGGCATAGGTGTTTAGATGGCCAGCCTCCTAGTTGTCCCCAAAAGGTCTATTCTTCCCTTCTTCCTAGGTCCTTGGTCTTAGCAGCAAGAGACTACATTTCCCACTCTGACTTGCAGGAAGATATTGCCATGTGACTAACTACTTGCTGTTAGGAATGCTGTGTGCAACTTCTGCCTCAATGGCTTGAAAGAAAATTGCCTGCATGGGATTTTCTCTCTTTCTCATTCCTATAGAATGTAGATGTGGCAGCAATCCAGCGTTAACCACACAGATGAGGACAGCATCCTAGTAGATGATGATGCAATGACATGGAAGCAGGCTAGAGCCCTGAGTGATATTATGGAGCAGAGCCATCCTGTTAATCTGGACTGCTCATGTCAGGACCAAAAAGAGAAATGTTTTTTTGTTAAGCCACTGTGTCTTTGAGTATCTTAGCCTTTTCCCTAATTAATTCAGAAAGCTAAGACAGTGTCTTATGTTAGACTTTGTTAAGCACCTATGATAAAATCTTAAGGGTAACCACAAAAAGAATGGAAATTCAGTGTATAACTTCTAGCCTAAAAATCTTAATTCCCCTCCTCGCCCCCCCCACTACCAAAAAAAAAGACAAGAAGGAAATAGAAGCAAAGGAGAAAAGCACTGACAAATAGTACAAAATAAGATTATAGTAACAAGTCCATAAATATAAGTAATCACAATAAATGTAATGAACTAAATTCACCAATTAAAATCATCATATTATAGAAAGATTAAAAGTAAAAAGAATAGAAAAAATATGAGGCAAATAATCAAAATAACACTGAGGTGGTTATATTTCTATGAGACAAATTCTGCAGGAAAGTATAACAACTCTAAACTTATATTCCCCTAATAACAGAGCCATGATATATATGGGTATTGTTTTAAGAGAGGTTCAGGCTTATCTAGGAAAGTCTTCTTGATTCTGGATATAGAAAATCTCAAGGAATACTCAAAAAACTTACTACAACTTCTAAATAAATCAAGCAAGGAACTCAAATTTAAGAAATGAATAGCAATACTTGTATATGAAAAGCTTCAAAACATTGCTGGGAGAAATTAAAGATCTAAATTAGTAGTGAGAGATTTTATATTCATAGATTGGAAAACTCAATATTGTCAAGATGACCCTCTGTCTAAATTGATCTACAAATTCAATACAATCCTTATCAAAATCCTAGCAGATTTTTTTTGTAGAAATGGACAAGCTGATGCTAAAATGTATATAGACTTGCAAAGGGCATAGAATAAACAAAAGAATTTGAAAAAGAAGACAATTTTACTTTTTCCTTTACAATTTGGATGCCATCAACTTATTTTTGTCTCTCACTGCACTAGCTTTCAGGACCTCTATTACAATGTTGATATAAATGATGAAAGCAGATGTTTTTGCCTTGTTTTTTTTAAATTTTAGGGTGAAGGTGTAAGTTTTTCACCATTACATATGATGTCAGCTATGAATTTTTTGTAAATGTTCTTTATAAGATTGAGAATGTTTTCCTTATTCCTGAGTTGTTGAGAGTTTTTTGTTTTTATCATGAATTAAATATTTGGTTTTGTCAAATATTTTTGATGCCCCTATTGAGATGATCATGTGGTTTTTGTCTTTTATTCTATAATATTAATATAGTATATTGCACTAATTCATCTTCAAATGTTAAGCCAACCTTGCATTGCTGAGATAAATCCCAATGGGTCCTGGTGTATAATCTTTGTTATATCTTGTTGGATTGCATTTGCTAGTATTTTTTAAGGATGTTTATATCTTGTTTATGAGGGATATTCATCTCTACTTTTAATGTGATGTCTTAGTCTAGCTTTGGAATCAGCATAACACTGACCTCATAGAATAAGTGGGAAAGTGTTTCTTCCCTTCTGTTTATGGAAAGAGTTTTTAAAAATTAGTATTATTTCTTCTTTAATATTTGATAAGAGCTCACCAGAGAAACCATCTGGGCCTGAACTTTTCTTTTTGGGAAAACTTATAACTAACTCAATCTCTTTTCTTGTTACAGATCTGTTCAGGTTTTTCTACCTCTTTTTAAGTTAATTTTTGTCATTTGTATCATTCTAGACATTTTTCCATTTCATAAAAGTTGTCTAATTCATTGGTATAAAGTTGTTTGTGATATTCCTTTATTTAGTCTCTTTCTGTAAGACAGTTAGAATTGATGTGACCTCTTTCATTCCTCATTCCAGTAATTTGTGTCTTCTCTTTATTTTCTTGGTCAGTGTAACTGTAAGCACTGCTTTAGCTGCATCCCATAAATTTTGGTATGTTGTGTTTTTGCTTTCATTCAGTTTATGATATTTTCTAACATACTTTGTGATTTATACTTTGACTTCTGGATTATTTTGAAGTGTCTTTACTTTCCAAATATTGCAGGATTTCAAAGATATTTTTCTTTGTTAATTTTAAATTGAATTCCTTTGCGGTCAGAACATAACTTTGTGTGAAAAAAATATTTTTAGAGTCTTTTATATTAGTATACAAATTCACAATTTATAGTGCCTTTTCTTTCTTTCTGTGGATTTGAGTCATAGTGTGGTGTCAGCCTGGAGGACTTTCTATAGTATTTTTTGTAAAGCAAGTATACTAGCAATGAATATTCTCAGTACTTGTTTATCTGGGAATTATTTGATTTGATTTGATTTGATTTGATTTTGTCCTGCCTCTGACTAGTTTTGTTTTGTTTTTGACACACACGGGAATAGGTATCTGAGAAGGTAAAGGGTACACAAGTCCAGATTTGAAGTCAGTGTACTGTCCATTATTGGACCATGACCTCTCACAGTTCTCCTTCTATGACAGAATGATTCTTGGTTTATTACTATTCAGGACAGGGCATGGATTTTAACAAAAGCCTGACTTTGTTCTTTGACATCTAAGGTAATGTGGGCTCAGGAAAGCCTATGAAACCAGTCCAGTTGTAGTAAGAGTTTGGGGCTGCAGGCAACAGAAATTGGCCCTAATATAGACCATAAAAGGAGATTTATGGGTATATACTTATTTGCTCACAGAATCGAAGTAAGAGTTAAGTAGCTAGACTTCTAGAAGTACAGGATTCAAGATACCTTTGGATATACTAGAAATAGGATATCTTGAGCCATCCCTTTTGATATCCTCAGGATATTACTGGCAATACCGTTGAGTGACTTAGTTACAACCGCCTTTTGTCCTTGTACCTCAGACCTAATGATTACATTTCCCAGGAGAGATTGGATAACTTGGGTAACATGACCAAGTTGTGTGGTGAGAATCCTGTGATTGGCAGTTTCACTAACTACTTGAGGTAAATAATTTCCACAAATAAAAATTTCGCTGTTACCAAAAGAGGGAGAGAATGAACACTGGACAGACAACGAAGCCAGCTATCCTCAAAACTCACAATGTCAGCTCATCCTCACACCACAGGTGACCTGACAAAAACTTATTATTTTTGCCTGCCCCAAATTCATTTCCCCTTAGAGTAACAGTATCCCATTATTCTTTGATGAACCCTCTCTGTGTCCATTTCCTATGAGTGGAGGTCCAGGCATACATATGTGACCCTAGCCAGGCCAGTTCAAACTAAGTTTCAATTCTGTGACTTTTCTTGGAAATATTAGGGTAAGGATATTCTTTCTCTTCTGGAAAGTTACCTTCATTCATGAAAAATAGTTCTGTTGGATATAGAATTATTGGTTGACTGATTTTTCTTTCAATACTTTGAATATATCATTCCACTGCCTTCTGACCTCCAGTGTTTCAAAGACAAGTCAATTGTTAATTATATTGATGTTCCTTTGTATATGGTGAGTTGTTTTCTTCTTGTTGATTTTAAGACTTCTTTTTGTCTTTCAGTATTTTAACTATGATATTTCTATGGATCTTTCTGTATTTGTCTTACTTGGAGTTTGCTGAGCTTCTTGGATCTATAGATTTATGTTTTTCTTCAAATTCAGGAACTTTTACCATTATTACTTCAAATATTTTTCTGCCCTTTTTTTTTTAAAGCTCATTTTTGTTTGTAGTACCTTTTTTTTAGGGGGGAGTGCTTTTTTACTTTATTTTATTATTATTTTTTTAAACATCTTTATTGGAGTATAATTGCTTTACAATGTTGTGTTAAACTGTATAACAAAGTGAATCAGCTATACGTATACATATATCTCCATATCCCCTCCCTCTTTTGTCTCCCTCCCATCATCCCTATCCATCCCTCTAGGTGGTCACAAAGCACTGAGCTGATCTCCCTGTGCTATGTGGCTGCTTCCCACTAGCTAGCTATTTTATATTTGGTAGTGTATATATGTCAGTGCCACTCTCTCACTTCGTCCCAGCTTACCCTTCCCCTCCCCCATCCTCAAGTCCATTCTCTACATCTGTGTCTTTATTCCTGTCCTGCCCCTAGGTTCTTCAGAACCTTGTTTTTTCTTTTCTTTTAGATTCCATATATATGTGTTGGCACGATATTTGTTTTTCTCTTTCTGACTGACTTTCTCTGTATGACAGACTCTGGGTCCATCCACCTCACTACAAATAACTCAATTTCATTTCTTTATATGGCTGAGTAATATTCAATTGTATATATGTGCCACATCTTTATCCATTCATCTGTCAGTGGACACCTAGGTTGCTTCCATGTCCTGGCTATTATAAATAGTGCTGCAATGAACACTGTGGTACATGACTCTTTATGAATTATGGTTTTCTCAGGGTATATGCCCAGCAGTGGGATTGCTGGGTTGTATGGTAGTTCTATTTTTAGTTTTTTAAGGAACCTCCATACTGTTCTCCATAGTGGCTGTATCAATTTACATTCCCACCAACAGTGCAAGAGGATTCCCTTTGCTCCTCACTCTCTCCAGCATTCACTGTTTGTAGATTTTTAAAAGATGGCCATTCTGACCAGTGTGAGGTGATACCTCATTGTGATTTAGATTTGCATTTCTCTAATGCTTAGTGATGTTGAGCATCTTTTCATGTATTTGTTGGCCATCTGTGTGTCTTCTTTGGAGAAATGTCTGTTTAGGTCTTCTGCCCATTTTTGGATTGGGTTGTTTGTTTTTATGATATTGCGCTGCATGAGCTCTTGTATATTTTGGAGATAAATTCTTTGTCTGTTGCTTCATTTGCAAATACTTTCTCCCATTCTGAGGGTTGTCTTTTTTGTTTATGCTTTCCTTTGCTGTGAAAAAGCTTTGAAGTTTCATTAGGTCCCATTTGTTTATTTTTGTTTTTATTTCCATTACTCTGGGGGTGGGCCAAAAAGGATCTTGCTGTTATTTATGTCATAGAGTGTTCTTCCTATGTTTTCGTCTAAGAGTTTCATGGCGTCTGGCCTTACATTTTGGTCTTTAATCCATTTTGAGTTTATTTTTGTGTATGGTGTTAGGGAGTGTTCTAATTTCATTCTTTTACATGTATCTGTCCAGCCTTCCCAGCACCACTTATTGAAGAGGCTGTCTTTTCTCCATTATATAGTCTTGCTTCCCTTATCAAAGATAAAGTGACCATCTGTGCATGGGCTTATCTCTGGGCTTTCTATCCTGTTCCATTGATCTATATTTCTTCTTTGTGCCAGTACCATACTGTCTTGATTACTGTAGCTTTGTAGTATAGTCTGAAGTCAGGGAGCCTGATTCCTCCAGCTCCGTTTTTCTTTCTCAAGATTGCTTTGGCCAAATATCGTATGTTTACGCATATATGTGGAACCTAGAAAAATGGTACAGATGAACCGGTTTGCCGGGCAGAAATAGAGACACAGATGTAGAGAACAAACATATGGACACCAGGGGAAAGTGGCGGTGGGGGGTGGCAGTGGTTTGAATTGGGGGATTGGGTTTGACATATATACACTAGTATGTATAAAATAGATAACTAATAAGAACCTGCTATATAAAAAGTAAATAAAAAAGAATTTTAAAAAAGACTGCTTTGGCTATTTCGTGTCTTTTGTGTTTCCATACGAATTGTGAAATCTTTTGTTCTAGTTCCATGAAAAATGCCATTGGTAGTTTCATAGGGATTGCACTGTATCTGTGGATTGCTTTGGGTAGTAGAGTCATTTTCACAGTGTTGATTCTTCCAATCCAAGAACATGGTATATCTCTCCATCTGTTTGGATCATCTTTAAGTTCTTTCATCAGTGTCTTATAGTTTTCTGCATACAGATCTTTTGCCTCCTTAGGTAGGTTTATTCCTAGGTATTTTATTCTTTTTGTTCCAACAGTAAATGTGAGTGTTTCCTTAATTTCTCTTTCAGACTTTTCATCATTAGTGTATAGGAAACAAGAGATTTCTGTGCATTAATTTTGTGTCGTGCTACTTTACCAAATTCATTGATTAGCTCTAGTAGTTTTCTGGTAGCATCTTTAGCATACTCTATGTATAGTGTCAAGTCATCTGCAAACAGTAACAGTTTTACTTCTTTTCTGATTTGGTTTCCTTTTATTTCTTTTTCCTCTCTGATTGCTGTGGCTAAAACTTCCAAAACTATGTTGAATCATAGTGGTGAGAGTGGGCAACCTTGTCTTGTTCCTGATCTTAGTGGAAATGCTTTCAGTTTTTCACCACTAAGAACAATGTTGGCTGTGGGTTTGTTGTATATGGCCTTTTATATGTTGAGGTAAGTTCCCTCTATGCCTACTTTCTGGAGGGTTTTTTATCATAAATGGGTGTTGAATTTTGTCAAAAGCTTTTTCTGTGTCTATTGAGATGAACATATGGTTTTTCTCCTTCAATTTGTTTATATGGT
Source organism: Phocoena phocoena (assembly GCF_963924675.1). Taxonomy (NCBI): domain Eukaryota; kingdom Metazoa; phylum Chordata; class Mammalia; order Artiodactyla; family Phocoenidae; genus Phocoena; species Phocoena phocoena. The sequence continues at coordinate 70,994,655 of NC_089225.1, forward strand.
TTATCACATTGATTGATATGAGTATATTGAAGAATCCTTGCATTCCTGGGATAAACCTCACATGATCATGGTGTGTGGTCCTTTTAATATGCTGTTGGATACTGTTTGCTAGTATTTTGTTGGGGATTTTTGCATCTATGTTCATCAGTGATATCGGCCTGTAGTTTTCTTTTTTTGTGACATCTTTGTCTGGTTTTGGTATCAGGGTGATGGTGGCCTCATAGAATGAGTTTGGGAGTGTTCCTCCCTCTGCTATATTTTGGAAGAGTTTGAGAAGGATAGGTATTAGCTCTTCTCTAAATGTTTGGTAGAATTCGCCTGTGAAGCCATCTGGTCCTGAGCTTTTGTTTGTTGGAAGACTTTTAATCACAGTTTCAATTTCAGTGTTTGTGTTTGATCTGTTTATATTTTCTATTTCTTCCTGGTTCAGTCTCAGAAGGTTGTGCCTTTCTAAGAATTTGAGCGTTTCTTCCAAGTTGTCCATTTTATTAGCATGTAGTTGCTTGTAGTAATCTCTCATGATCCTTTGTATTTCTGCAGTGTCAGTTTTTATTTCCCCTTTTTCATTTCTAATTCTGTTGATTTGAGTCTTTTCCCTTTTTTTTCTTGAGAAGTCTGGCTAATGGTTTATCAATTTTGTTTATCTTCTCAAAGAACCAGCATTTAGTTTTATTGATATTTGCTATCATTTCCTTCATTTCTTTTTTATTTATTTCTGATCTGATCTTTATGATTTCTTTCCTTTGGCTAACATTGGGGGTTTTTGGTTCTTCTTTCTCTAATTGCTTTAGGTGTAAGGTTAGGTTGTTTATTTGAGATGTTTCTTGTTCTTGAAATAAGACTGTATTGCTGTAAACTTCCCTCTTAGAACTGCTTTTGCTACATCCCATAAGTTTTGGATTGTCGTGCTTTCATTGTCATTTGTTTCTAAGTATTTTTTGATTTCCTCTTTCATGTCTTCAGTGATCTCTTGGTTATTTAATAGTGTATTGTTTAGCTCCATGTGTTTGTATTTTTTACAGATCTTTTCCTGTAATTGATATCTAGTCTCATAGCCTTGTGGTTGGAAAAGATGCGTGATACGATTTCAGTTTTCTTATATTTACCAAGGCTTGATTTGTGACCCAAGATATGATCGATCCTGGAGACTGTTCCATGAGCACTTGAGAGGAAAGTGTGTTCTGTTGTTTTCAGATGGAATGTCCTATAAATATCAATTAAGTCCATCTTGTTTAATGTGTCATTTAAAGCTTGTGCTTCCTTATTTATTTTCATTGTGGATGATATGTCCATTGGTGAAAGTGGAGTGTTAAGGTCCCCTACTATGATTGCGTTACTGTCGATTTCCCCTTTTATGGCTGTTAGCATTTGCCTTATATATTGAGGTGCTCCTATGTTGGGTGCATAAATATTTACAATTGTTATATCTTCTTCTTGGATTGATCCCTTGATGATTATGTAGTGTCCTTCTTTGTCTCTTGTAATAGTCTTTATTTTAAAGTCTATTTTGTCTGATATGAGAATTGCTACTCCAGCTTTCTTTTGATTTCCATTTGCATGAAATATCTTTTTCCATCCCCTTATTTTCAGTCTGTATGTGTCCCTAGCTCTGAAGTGGGTCTTTTGTAGACAGCATATATGTGGGTCTTGTTTTTGTATCCATTCGGCCAGTCTATGTCTTTTGGTTGGAGCATTTAATTCATTGACATTTAAGGTAATTATCGATATGTACATTCCTATTACCATTTTCTTAATTGTTTTGGATTTGTTATTGTAGGTCTTTTCCTTTTCTTGTGTTTCCTGCCTAGAGAAGTTCCTTTAGCATTTGTTTTAAAGCTGGTTCGGTGGTGCTGAATTCTCTTAGCTTTTGCTTGTCTGTAAAGGTTTTAATTTCTCCATCGAATCTTAATGAGATCCTTGCTAGGTAGAGTAATCTTGGTTGTAGATTCTTCCCTTTGATCACTTTAAATACATCCTGCCACTCCCTTCTGGCTTGCAGAGTTTCTGCTGAAAGATCAACTGTTAACCTTATTGGGATTCCCTTGTATGTTATTTGTTGTTTTTCCCTTTCTGCTTTTAATATTTTTTTTTTGTATTTAATTTTTGATAGTTTCATTAATGTGTCTTGGTGTGTTTCTCCCTGGATTTATCCTGTATGGGACTCTCTGCACTTCCTGGACTTGACTGACTCTTTCCTTTCCCGTATTAGGGAAGTTCAACTATAATCTCTTCAAATATTTTCTCAGCCCCTTTCTTTTTCTCTTCTTCTTCTGGGACCCCTATAATTTGAATGTTGGTGCATTTAATGTTGTCCCAGAGGTCTCTGAGACTGTCCTCAATTCTTTTCATTCTTTTTTCTTTATTCTGCTCTGCGGTAGTTATTTCCACTATTTTATCTCCCAGGTCACTTATCCGTTCTTCTGCCTCAGTTATTCTGCTAGTGATTCCTTCTAGAGAATTTTTAATTTCATTTATTGTATTGTTTATCGTTGTTTGTTTGTTCTTTAGTTCTTCTAGGTCCTTGTTAAACATTTCTTGTATTTTCTCCATTCTATTTCCAAGATTTTGGATCATCTTTACTATCGTTACTCTGAATTCTTTTTCAGGTAGACTGCCTGTTTCCTCTTCATTTGTTTGGTCTGGTGGGTTTTTGTCTTGCTCCTTCATCTGCTGTGTGTTTCTCTGTCTTCTCATTTTGCTTAACTTACTGTGTTTGGGGTCTCATTTTCACAGGCTGCAAGTTTGCAGTTCCTGTTGTTTTTGGTGTCTTCCCCCAGTGGGTAAGGTTGGTAGTGGGTTGTGCAGGCTTCCTGGTGGAGGGGACTGGTGCCTGTGTTCTGGTGGATGAAGTTGGATCTTGTCTTTCTGGTAGGCAGGACTGCATCCAGTGGTGTGTTTGGGGTGTCTGTGAACTTATCATGATTTTAAGCAGCCTCTCTGCTACTGGGTGGGGTTTTGTTCCTGTCTTGCTAGTTTTTTGGCATGTGGTGTCCAGCACTGGAGCTTGCTGGTCGTTGAGTGGAGCTGGGTCTTAGCATTGAGACACATCTCTGGGAAAGCTCTCACCAATTGATATTACTTGGGCTGGGAGGTCTCTGGTGGTACAATGTCCTGAACTTGGCTCTCCCACCTCAGAGGCTCAGGCCTGACACCCGGCTGTGACACCCGTCAGCCACGTGGTCAGTTTTGGAGGATGAGAAGTACCTCTTCAATCTGGAGGTCCAGGAGAGCTGGTGGTTTAGTTCCAGTCCAAGACCCAGGTCTGAAGGCCTGGAGAAACAGGCTGCAAGCATGCTTCCAGAGCAGAGAGTCAGGTCTGTAGTACCTTGTGTTTTCCTTTGTGCTCCCTCTAGTTTCACTTGCTCATAGGTTGCCATGGGCAGAGGTCTTGCACCGACACTTCAGACCAGAATTCCTGGTGAGCTCTGCCCTTTTATTCTGTACTTTTTCAGGGACTCCCTTTACATGTATGTTAGTACCATTGATGTTGTCCCACAGGTCTCTGAGGCTCTATTTTCTTTTCTTCAACCCTTGTTCTTTCTGTTCTTCAGATTGTATAATTTCCATTGCTTATCAACAAATTCTCTCATCTTTTCTTCTGCCATCTCAAATATGCTGGTGAGCTCCTATAGTGAATTTTATTTATTGTAATCTTCAACTCCAGAATTTCTATTTGTTTCTTTTTTAAAAAATAATTTCTGTATACATATCAAGAATTTCTGTCTGTTGATTCTTTGTTTTCATACTTTAATTCCTTTATACATGGTTTCTTTTAGTTCTTTGAACATGTTTATAATAGCTGCTTTAAAATCTTTGTTAAATACAACATCTGGAGCACCTGAGGACACTTAGACAAAGTTTCTAGTGACTACTTTTTTTCTAAGTATGGATCTCACTTTCCTATTTCTTTGCATGTCTCATATTTTTCTGTTTTTGTTGAAAAAAAATATATATATATATCCTCAGTCAATAATATGCTTGCCCCAAACAGGACCACAACCTTAGGCAAGTAGAGTCAAGCTGTTGCCCTCTCCCACTGGTCAGTCTTTGGAAGTCTCTTCCATCAGAAGTACCACTTATCATGGGCATCATCCAGCATTCCAAATCAAGTGGTCCCCCACTGAAGGTAGCAGAGAAGCTGCCAGTCCTCAGAACTTGCCCCATCTGGCAGAACTTCCTCACAGATCAAGGCAGGAGATGTGGTAGGAGCAGCCTCAGACCAGAACACCACAGATTCCCACTGTTCTTACCTGAAGTTTAGCAGTATTACAAGCATAAAAATGCTTCTCAGACTGTCATATGTCTTTGATTTTCAAAGTACCGAAATGGTTATTTTTGTAAATTTCTCCAGATTTATAGATACTTTTTGGGTAGAGTATTTGCTGAGTTCATCAGTAGACCATAGCCAGAAACCCCTCCCTCTGCTTTTATCTGGACCTTCTCTTTTCTTCATCTCTATTTTTCATATCCTTAGTCTTGTTAGTTTCTCCTCAGTGTGGAGAACTATCCCAGAAGGCAACACTAGTAGCTCCATTTTATGAATCAGTAGGACTAGTCAGCTCCAACCCTTATCATGAACCCCTTGTATTCACCCATTATCTGCTTTTCTCAAATTGACTCACCACTTTCCATTGAATACCTGTTGTTTACTTTGGTTCTCAGATCCATCAGATGGTTTATTTTTCTCTCTGTCTTTACTTTCATAGATGCCAAATTTTTACAGGTCTTAAGGTCTGTCCTCAAGTGTTTGATTTTTGGGTTTTCTGGGAATACTTTGTCACCCAGTTTTCTGATAAGTGTCCATAGGATTTTAATTTTTCTATTTAGTTCTTTCTGTTTTCATGTGGGGATTCAGAAATATTCAAAAACTATGCCACCATTGCTCCATTACTGTCATCTTCCTGGAGTCCTGGGTCTTTTAGGTTATTCATTAAGTTTTCTAGTGTGTTTTCTTAAAGGTATTCAGTGTTTCTTGTTAGTTTTATTCCTGAGATATGTGATGGTTTTTAATTGCAATTAAAAATGGAAAATGATATCTCTCATTACATTTTCTAATAGGAACTCTATTGGCTCTTGTAATTTGCTCTTTCATCTGGATTCCTTACTGACCCCTTTTTAGTTTACAATTTTTTAAAGTTCATTTTGGGTATTTAGGAAGACACTTATGTAGATAACATTTTTCTTCCATATTTTCTAATTTAACGTTTATTAATATTCCTCCATGTCAGTGCTTATAGAGCTAATGCTTTTTCAGAATATTTACATATTATTCACTTATATCATTCTACCATAATTTATTTAAACAGTTCCTTTGTTGACATGTATATGATTTCCAAATTTCTGCTATTGTAAATAGTATATCTTCAGGGATTTATATGACTATTTCCATAGATTAAACTCCTAAAATAGAATTACTGGGGAAAGAAATATATTCCATTTAAAATTGTCTTCCAAGCTATTATTAGTAGTTATATAATAAATTTAATTGACTTTTGCACCGCAGATCTATTATGCCACCGAATCTTTTTAACTCTAACTTCACGATTTCCAGAATCTGATCACTTCTCACAGTTGTCATTGATTTAACCTGGTCCAAGATGTCACCATTTATTTATTTTTTTGGCATGGGTTATTGCAGCGACATATGATCCATCTCTCTGTTTCCATTCTTGTGGAAAAGTCTATTCTCAGTGTATCAGTACATTCAACCTAGCAGCCAGTGTGAGTATGTGCAAATGTAAGTTAGATAATCTCAGTATTCTACTCCAGATCCTCCTCTGGTTTTAATCTAATACAGAATAAAAGTCAAAACCTTTACAATGACCCATTAAGGCCTTTTATGATCTCCTTTTTATATCTCTTACCTTATCACTTATTGCAATTCTTCAACAGATCTATTTCAAAAGTGTACCTTCCTTCCTCTTAAGGAATAATATTCTCTTTCTTTTGTATCAAGAAATATTTTCTTTTAAACCATATTGTTTTATTGTTTATGTTTATTCATCCTTTTATTTTGAGAGCAACAAAGCACCTGTTTTACATACCTTTGCCCCAGATGTCACCTGATTTCCATTTAGAGCATATGATTATGTGATTATATCATATGATTGTAATTATTTTATTATGGGCTTCAGGGCATTTGTGCTCTACTTCCCTCCCTTGCAGAGGAATCAGAACCAGCAAAGAAGCAGCAGCAGAAGCAGCAGATGCAAAAAGAGGAAGAGGAAGAGGAAGAGGTTATTCTAGTGCAAAATTTTGAGTGGGTATCCCTTTCGGGGAGGGAGAGACACTGATTTTTATTGGTTGTTTTGGTGGGTTCAGGTCAAAGGACACTGCTTTAGGTTTAGTTGCTTAAGGTATTAGGTCTGCCACTCTGGGACTAATTTCACCACCTTTTCCTCAGCCTCCTTCCACTCCCATCTCTGCCACAGTAATGTCCCGTTAGGACAGGACTTCTACTTACCCCAGATGCTGGTACCTACCAAGTCCTGCCACAGTCTTTATATTTTTTCATTGTAGGGCATGTTCACTATTAATCTCATGGTTTTTCCTTTCTCTACTCCTAAATTAGAAGAGATGACCGTAGCGTTTAGTGTGTACCTTCCTGTATTCTCAAAAGGCAATGCTGTTTTCTTGTGGAAGTGAACGCCAAGCTTTCTTGAGTGTCCTCCTTTAGGTTAGAAGTCTAAATATTTTCAACATTTGTAGCATCTGGTTTTCTTCCCTTAGCTTTAAGCGCCAACTCAACTTTTCCTTACTTTTACATTTTCCTTGGTCAATTTAGTTGGGATTGGGAAGAAAGGAGGCAGACATTGTTTCTAATCTGAATTTTTGTCCCTTTAGCTTTCTTTCTTTATAATATCTGATGTACTCTACTGGTGCTCAGTACATATGAGTTTCTATTATCATCCACTGTAGGTGCAAATGAGCACTAAAATTATCTAAGGATGACCATTTAAACATTCCAGTATGTCTAGTTAGAAGTAAAAATAAATATAGCAGAATGTTCTTATCACTTATAAGATGAATGAGTGATTGATCTGTGAAAAGATTCTATCAGAGAACTGGAAAAATTGCAATTATAGAGTTAGCATTCCTTGACACCATTTCTGGAGCATAACTGAGTAATAGACATTTTCTGAGATAGATCTCCCCCAGACTCACAGTCAAATATATGAGCCAACAAGCCACAACTTCCTTCTCAAAGTAGATGACTCAGTGAGCAGCTCTACTTAAAAGCTAGTTGGAAGCAGAATTCTGGGGAACAGGATTCGTATAATGTATTAGGAAGAGGTCCTAATATAAGAATTTAGATAAGCAGACCTTCTGAGCAAGATCTTACTATGAAATTTTCAATGATTTGGTTGAAAATATCAGATAACCACAACACAGTATACATTTTACCACAGGAGAGAAATGCACTTTATCAGGAATCTTCAAGCTGCGGTAGGGTGCCTATTAGAGATGTGAAAACTTTCTAGGGATACAAAGACATGGATCATTTAAAAAGAATCAATTTCCAGATTCTCCACTTCCAGCTATTTGCAAAGATTAACTTGAGTGTGAACTTGCCTGAGTTCCTAACAGCCCTTGTCTCACTTTACAAAAGCACACACATAAATGGTTCACACTCTAAGCTCTGACCAAAGGGGAAGACTTAGTTTTTCTTTTTTTAAATTAATTTATTTTTGGCTGTTTTGGATCCTTGTTGCTGCGCATGGGCTTTCTCTAGTTGCAGCGAGTGGGAGCTACTCTTTGTTGCAGTGCGTGGTCTTCTCATTGTGGTGGCTTCTCTTGTTGCAGAGCATGGGCTCTAGGTATGTGGGCTCAGTAGTTGTGGCTTGCAGGCTCTAGAGTGCAGGCTCAGTGGTTGTGGCGCACGGGCTTAGTTGCTCCACGGCATGTGGGATGTTCCCGGACCAGGGCTTGAGCCCATGTCCCCTGCATTGGCAGGCATATTCTTAACCACTGCACCACCAAGGAAGTCTATGGGAGGACTTAGTTTTAATGATTAATCAAGTTACCACAATCCACAGGGAATTTCTCTGTCTTCTGTATTTATGTTATGGGTAAAAAGTGGATTAGGAGTGTGGTATTTTGGCCCAAGTTGGGATGTTTTGAATGCATATGTATCATAGAATAGCATGGTGAGACTAGTGATGATTTCCATTTAAGGACTGTGACTTTTCCATGCCCCCAGTTATTATCAGTTAATATGTACACAAAAGGAGCAAAGCAAGGAAAGCATTATTAAGAAATATTGAAAGCTAAAAACAGTGATTTTATACAGTTAAGCATTAAAAATTCTAGCTGTTCTCATTACTTATTCCTGGGACATGTCAGTAGCAGAAAAGAAAAGCCTCTTTGAAAAGCCAAAGCAGTTAAGTTTACTGGTGCTGACTTTTTAAAATGTAACTGAAAAAAAAATTTTTTGGTGCTACCAAATTTTTCAAAACACATTAGATAAAACTCACCAATAAGACTTTCACCTACTTTCTTTCACATTTTGTAATATTAGACAAAGTATTTAAAACCTATTTTATTAAGTAAATCTGATGAATTATTTATTCCATTTATAATCAATCATCACCTAATTTCATCTAACAAAATTTTTTTTCCTACCTTATTTCAAAAAAATTAAAGAACAGTTCCTATACCAATTCGTTTATAGCAGATTCAATGGAGAAATTAAAATCTTTACAGACAAGCAAAAGCTAAGAGAATTCAGCACCACCAAACCAGCTTTAAAACAAATGCTAAAGGAGCTTCTCCATGCAGGAAACACAAGAGAAGGAAAAAACCTACAATAACAAATCCAAAACAATTAAGAAAATGGTAATAGGAACGTACATGTCGATAATTACCTTAAATGTAAATGGATTAAATGCTCCAACAAAAGACATGGACTGGCTGAATGTATACAAAAACAAGATCCTTATATATGCTGTCTACAAGAAACCCACTTCAGAGCTAGGGACACATACAGACTGAAAATGAGGGGATGGAAAAAGATATTCCATGCAAATGGAAATCACAAGAAAGCTGGAGTAGCAATACTCATATAAAATAAAATAGACGTTAAAATAAAGACTGTTACAAGAGTTAAGCAAGGACACTACATAATGATCAGATCAATCCAAGAAGAAAACATAACAATTATAAATTTTTATGCACCCAACATAGGAGCACCTCAATTCATAAGGCAAATGCTAACAGCCATAAAAGGAGAAATCAACAGTAACACAATAATTATGGGGGACTTTAACACCCCACTTACACCAATAGACATATCATCCACAATGAAAATAAATAAGGAAACACACGCTTTAAATGACACAATAGACCAGATAGACTTAATTGATATTTCTAGGACATTCCACCTGAAAGTAAAAGAATACACTTTCTTCTCAAGTGCACCCGGAACGTCCTCCATAATAGATCACATCTTCCATCACAAATCAAGCCTTGGAAAATGTAAGAAAACTGAAGTCCTATCAAGCATCTTTTCTGACCACAATGCTCTGAGATTAGAAATCAATTACAGGAAAAAAAACAGTAAAAAAAACAAATACATGGAGGCTAAACAGTACACTGCTAAATAACCAAGAGATCACTGAAGAAATCAAATAAGAAATTAAAAAATACCCAGAAACAAATGGCAATGGAAACACGACAATCCAAAACCCATGGGATGCAGCAAAAGCAGTTCTAAGAGGGAAGTTCATAGCAATTCAAGTTCATCTCAAGAAACAAGAAAAATCTCAAATAACAATCTAACCTTACACCCAAAGCAACTAGAGAAAGAAGAACAAAAAATACCCAAAGTTAGTAGAAGGAAAGAAATCATAAAGATCAGAGCAGAAATAAATGAAATAGAAACAAAGCAATAGCAAAGATCAATAAAACTAAACATTAGTTCTTTGAGAAGATAAACAAAATGGATAAACCTTTAGCCAGACCCATCAAGAAAAAAAGGGAGAGGACTCAAATCAATAAAATTATAAATGCGAAAGGAGAGGTTACAACTGGCACCTCAGAAATGCAAAAGATCGTAAGAGACTACTACAAGCAAATATATGCAAATAAAATAGACAACCTGGAAGAAATGGACAAATTCTTGGGAAAGTACAATTTTCCAAGATTGAACCAGGAAGAATTAGAAAATATAAACCGAACAATCACAGGCAATAAAATTGAAACTGTAATTAAAAATCTTCCAAGAAACAGAAGTCCAGGACAAGATGGCTTCACAGGTGAATTCTATGAAACATTTAGAGAAGAGCTAACACCTGTCCTTCTCAAACTCTTCCAAAAAATTGTGGAGGGAGGAACACTCCCAAACTCGTTCTGTGAGGCCACCATCACCCTGATACCAAAACCAAAGTTATCACAAAACAAAATTATAGACCAATATCACCGATGAACATAGACACAAAAATCTGCAACAAAATACTAGCAAACAGAATCCAACAGAACATTAAAAGGATCATAAGGGCTTCCCTGGTGGTGCAGTGGTAGAGAGTCCGCCTGCTGATGCAGGGTACACGGGTTCGTGCCCCGGTCCAGGAAGATCCCACGTGCCGCGGAGCAGCTTGGCCTGTGAGCCATGGCTGCTGAACCTGCGCATCCGGAGCCTGTGCTCTGCAACAGAACAGGCCAAAACCATGAGAGGCCCTCGTACAGAAAAAAAAAAAAGAAGGATCATACACCATGATCAAGTGGGATTTATCCCAGGGATGCAAGGATTCTTCAATATACACAAAATAATCAATGTGATACACCATATTAACAAAAGAAGAATAAAAATCATATGATCATCTCAATAGGTTCAGAAAAAGCTTTTGACAAAATTCAATACCCATTTATGATAAAAATTCTTCAGAAAGTGGGCCTAGAGGGAATCTACTTTGACAAAATAAAAGCCATATACGACAAACCGACAGCAAACATCATTCTCAGTGGTAAAAAACTGACAGCATTTCCTCTTAAGATCAGGAACAAGACAAGGATGTTCACTCTCACCACTATTATTCAGCATAGTTTTGGAAGTCCTAGCCATAGCAATCAGAGAAGAAAAAGAAATAAAAAGTACAAACTGGAAAAGAAGTAAAACTGTCACTGTTTGCCAATGAATACTATACATAGACAATCCTAAAGATGCCACCAAAAAACTACTAGAGCTAATCAATGAATTTGGTAAAGTTGCAGGATACAAAATTAATACACAGAAATCTCTTGCATTCCTATACACTAACAATGAAAGATCAGAAAGAGAAATTAAGGAAATAATCCCATTAACCATTGCAACAAAAAGAATAAAATACCTAGGAATAAACCTACCTAAGGAGGCAAAAAACCTGTACTCAGAAAACTATAAAACACTGATGTAAGAAATCAAATATAACATAAACAGATGGAGAGGTATACCATGCTACTGGATTGGAAGAATCAATATTTTGAAAATGACTATACTACCCAAAGCAATCTACAGGTTCAATGCAATCCCTATCAAATTATCAGTGGCATTTTTCACAGAACTAGAACAAGAAATTTTACAATTTGTATGGAAGCACAGAAGACCCTGAATAGCCAAAGCAATCTTAAGAAAGAAAAACAGAGCTGGAGGAATCAGACTCCCTGACTTCAGACTATACTACAAAGCTACAGTAATCAAGACAATATGGTACTGGCACAAAAACAGAAATATGAATCAGTGGAACAGGATAGAAAGTCCAGAGATTAACCCACACACATATGGTCACCTTATCTTTGACAAAGGAGGCAAGAATATACAATGGAGAAAAGACAGCCTCTTCAATAAGTGGTGCTGGGAAAAATGGATAGATACATGTAAAAGAATGAAATTAGAACACATCCTAATGCCATACACAAAAATAAACTCAAAATGGCTTAAAGACCTAAATGTAAGGCCAGACACTATAAAACTCTTAGAGAAAAACATAAGCAGAACACTCTGTGACATAAATCACAGCAAGATCCTTTCTGACCCACCTTCTAGAGTAAGGGAAATAAAAACAAAAATAAACAAATAGGACATAATGAAACTTAAAAGCTTTTGCACAGCAAAGGAAACCATAAACAAGACGAAAAGACAACCCTCTGAATAAGAGAAAATATTTGCAAACGAAGCAACTGACAAAGGATTAATCTCCAAAATATACAAGCAGCTCATGCAGCTCAATGTCACAAAAAGAAGGAACGCAATCCAAAAATGGGCAGAAGACCTAAATAGACATTTCTCCAAAGAAGACATATAGATGGCCAAGAAATACATGAAAAGGTGCTCAATATCACTAATCATTAGAGAAATCCAAGTCAAAACTACAATGAGGTATCACCTCACACTGGTCAGAATGGCCGTCATCAAAAAATCTACAAACAATAAATGCTGGAGAAGGTGTGGAGAAAAGGGAACCCTCTTGCACTGTTGGTGGGAATGTAAATTGATACAGCCACTATGGAGAACAGTATGGAGGTTCCTTCAAAAACTAAAAATAAAAAAATAAATAAATAAAAAAAAATAAAAAAAAATAAAAAATAAAAAAATAAAAAAAACTAAAAATAGAACTACCATATGACCCAGCAATCCCACTGCTGGGCATATACCCAGAGAAAACCATAATTCAAAAAGAGAAATGTACCGCAGTGTTCATTGCAGTACTATTTACAATAGCCAGGACATGGAAGCAACCTAAATGTCCATCGACAGATGAATGATAAAGATGTGGCACATATGCACAATGGAATATTACTCAGCCATAAGGAGAAACGAAATTGAGTTATTTGTAGTGAGGTGGATGGACCTAGAATCTGTCATACAGAGTGAAGTAAGTCAGAAAGAGAAAAACAAATACTGTATGCTAATGCATATATATGGAATTTTAAAAAGCGGTACTGATGAATGTAGTGGTAGGGCAGGAATAAAGACATAGATGCAGAGAACGGATGAGGGCACAGGGTGCAAAGGGGGAGCTGGGATGATGTGAGAGAGTAGCATTGACATATATACACCACCAAATGTAAAACTGATGGCTAGTGGGAAGCTGCTGCATAGCACAAGGAGATCAATTTGATGCTTTGTGATAACCTAGAGGGATGGAATAGGGAGGGTGAGAGGGAGGCTTAAGAGGAAGGGTATATGGGAATATATGTATACATATAGCTGCTTCACTTTGTTGTACAGCAGAAGCTAACAGAACATTGTAAAGCATTTATACTCCAATAAAGATGTGAAAATAAAAGAAGTTATGTTAATAGATTTCTTGATCCTTGTATTCTTTTTTTTTTTTTTTTTTTGCGGTATGCGGGCCTCTCACTGTTGTGACCTCTCCCGTTGCGGAGCACAGGCCCCAGACGCGCAGGCCCAGCGGCCATGGCTCACGGGCCCAGCCGCTACGCGGCATGTGGGATCCTCCCAGACCGGAGCACGAACCCGCCTCCCCTGCATCAACAGGCAGACTCCCAACCAGTGCACCACCAGGCAAGACCCCAATCCTTGTATTCTTGGAATTAAAACTTACTTGATGGGCTTCCCTGGTGGCGCAGTGGTTGAGAGTCTGCCTGCCGATGCAGGGGACGCGCGTTTGTGCCCCGGTCCGGGAAGATCCCACATGCCGCAGAGTGGCTGTGTTCGTGAGCTATGGCCGCTGATCCTGTGCGTCCGGAGCCTGTTGCTCCGCAACGGGAGAGGCCACAACAGTGAGAGGCCCGCGTACCGCAAAAAAAAAAACTTACTTGATGATACAGTACTGTTCTTTTGAAACATTGCTGTGTTGTATTTCCTAACATTTTACTTAAAATTTATTGTGATAACCATTTTCCAGTGGATCAAACGATCATGTTGTACATCGAGAATTAATACAATGTTGTATGTCAATTATACCTCAGTAAAATTGAAGAAAAAAGAGATACTTTGATGGGAAAGCTTGAGAAATACTATAGGTATTAATCATTTTGAAGAAAAATCCTTCTCTTTTTATTCCAATATTCTCTTTTTATTTTAAAAAGTCAAAATTTTAAAATTTAAATTTCTCATACTAGAACAAGCTCTTTAGTTTTAACAGGATTATTTTATCAGAAATTTAAGGAAAAAGAAAAGCTGCTTAGATTTCTTTTGGAGCATAAACAGAGCCTCAAAAGATCATATTTACTATCCTGTAAGTAATGTATATATATTTCCTGGTTTGTATTTTAAAAGCTTTAAATGAAGATGTATTAGTTAGGTTATAAAATTTTCTAATTTAATTGTAATTGTAATTTTTAGATGTTTTCTGAGAGGCTGTCAAAACTCCATCAAAGTAAGAGGGAAAAATACCCATTTTTCCTTATGATAATTTACCCATACCTGTAAATCTATACTATTGTTGCCTTATAAAATCCAAGATATCCTCCAGGGGGCACTAGATACAGTAGTAAATGTATTTGATGTCATGCCAATGTAAATGGCATGTGTGTGTAAGCAAGAGATGGGAGGGAATCATTCTGACTACTATGGTGTTCCTACTGGAGCTGTTGTCACTGGACAGCATCCTGGTAAATGTGGGCTTCCTAGGGATATGAGCCTAGATCAAGCAGTTACCTGGCTGATATACACTTGGAATCTTAAAAGTCTTTTTGAGTGAGAAACCAAGATAAGATTTGCAAAACTGATTTATATTAATTTTTCAAGATGCCCAGTTCTTTCTACTATGTACGAGGGTACAAATAAAGCCATATTTATATATACCTTGTGTAACTGTAGAATGGGCACAAATGCTATGCAATGCTAAACTGTACTAAGTATATCTAGACTGCAGGTCCTGAGAAAAAGCATGTTGAGGCATATTCAAAATTATGTCATTGAAGATCAGTGCACACATATCATTTGTTTAGGTCCTATTCTAGGCTTGAAGAACCCCCAATGTGCACTTGAATTCAGTCAGATTGATTCTAGAGTCAACTATAAACTTCTGGTTCTAATCCCACATACATCTAATAATCCAATCCTTCATTATTTCTAACCTAGACTCTTGATGTACTATACCTATGTATCTTTTGCCTCGTTGTAAAGGAGAAACTCTAAATATATTTATAATCCCTTTAAAATGATAAATGTCTAGAGAAATTACAGTTATGTCATCAAACCAGGGAATCAGCAGCATTGCAAACCAGAGAATTTGTAATTATTTAAAAATTAATCCTTCTTTTTGTATCTTTGTGTTTGAATTGCACATCTTAGTTTGGGTTGAATATAATTACTTCTTCCCAACTGTTTCTTACATTGCTATCTCTTCTGTCTATACTTATTACTAATATGGAATACAAGGTTGAGATTGGTTGGGGGACTTTTCTAGTTTCTAAGTAAGATTTGAAGATCCAAATAACTATTCTAACTGCATTGGAAAATACTTTTCTACAAGGTCCAATCATTTATCAGTAGGTTATAGATAAGATGAAACTAGCCCAGATTTTTCCATGTCTGGGCAAATAAGGAACTACCAAGCAAGGCAAAATAAAAGTCAAGCACGCTTATTCTTTTTTTTTTTTTTTTCGGTACGCGGGCCTCTCACTGCTGTGGCCTCTCCTGTTGGGGAGCACAGGCTCCAGACGCGCAGGCTCAGCGGCCATGGCTCACGGGCCTAGTTGCTCCGCGGCATGTGGGATCTTCCCGGACCGGGGCACGAACCCGTGTCCCCTGCATCGGCAGGCGGACTCTCAACCACTGCGCCACCAGGGAAGCCCAAGCACACTTATTCTTTTAAACCACACAAATTTATTAAATTCAACCATCTGCTTACTGATCTTCCAACCTCCAATTCATGCCTTCTCTGATACATCTGCCAGTTTACTGTTGTTAACATACATCTCTTATCACGTTAGTTTTAACTACCCTTCCTATCACCTCTACCCTTTCCACACACATTCAAAATACTTGGTGTATCCTCATTTCCTATATAATATGAAGCGCAGGTTTATTGCCCTGTGTTTGAAGTTCTCTACGATAAAACCTCAGCCCATTTTTCCCCCATTCACTAATGAATGTGTGTTTGTCTTCTATTAGATGTGTATTTGTTTTCTCTATAGTTGATTTGATTTTTCTGCCTTTTCCGTCATTCTTTGGCAATTTTTAAAGCCCTTCCTCTTCTTTAGCAATTAAGTTTACAGTATTATCTATTTTAATCTTAGTATTTCTATTTATTAGTACCATAGTATTATTGTTTTCATCCTCAGTTCCTCTTCTTAGCTCATCAGTCTTCATTCTAACCTAATTCGACTGTGTTATGATCTTTTAAATTTTTTCTTACTTTACAGATTTCATGCTCTCTTTAATATGAGAGATTTGTTGAAATTTTTATTCTGTTTCCTGGAGGGATGTTTACTTTCAGAATGTATTTTTTATCTGTTTATTGCATGTTATCTTTCCTCTCTCCTCTCCCTCCCTCCATAAGTTTTCCTTTATTTCTAGCAGTTGTGCTCTTTTCATCCCTCAATTCCTTCCCACTTTGAAAGGCCATGTTTATATTTTTCCCATAGAACTTCAGTTTGAAGGCACGTTATTTGTGGCTTATATCCCATCTGATTACATTTTTTTAATTCGTTAATTGAGGGGTTTGGGAAATAATATAATGAACTTCCATGTGTTCATCACTCATTTACGAAAAAAGTTTTTTCTTTTTCATTTGTGCTGTTCAAAGTGGAGGTGTGGGTGGTCAGAGAATACTTAGCTGTGTCTGTAGACAATCATGATAGTTGGATTTACTCTCTACTATTTACTTTCTATTCTTTTTTTGGTAATTAATTAATAATTCTGTACTAGATTTTACTTTACCTAGACAGAAATCTTTTGGATTTCATAATCTCCTATTCAGGGTGAATGTCAAACTTTTGATTCTAACAAGGATAGTCATTTCTGGAGATGAGCAAAAACCTAAGGGTTCTGGTTAAAGATGTTATTAGTACATTATAGTACACAGCTATTCATTCTATCAGATGAAGATTTATTTTCAAGGGCTGTCCCCTTAGTATTTCTTGTTTTTATTTCTTTATCTGGCAAATCACTGTTTATTACTGGAGGTAGTTAGCTCTGGTCATTATATTTCTGTTTCTGGAGTGCGTGCATGCAGGTGCGTGTACACACATGCACACATGCACACACACACAATCAAAAAAAGAGAGTAGCATTGACATATATACGCTACCAAATGTAAAAATGGATGGCTAGTGGGAAGCAGCAGCATAGAGCAGGGAGATCAGCTCGATGCTTTGTGACGACCTACAGGGGTGGGATTGGGAGGGTGGGTGGGAGACGCAAGAGGGAGGGGATATGGGGATATATGTATACACATAGCTGATTCACTTTGTCATAAAGCAGAAACTAACACAACATTATAAAGCAATTATACTCCAATAAAGATATTTTTTAAAATTACAGGAAAAGAAACACCAAAATGGCAAATCCCCAAATTCCCCTTATCTCTCTGTTATTTATCTTTGATAGTGGGGAGTGGCATGTATTGCAAAAGGAATATTCTGCTATTTCCTTTGGTTGTATAATAATCCTCTCAATTTGCTTCCCTTCAAGTTAGGAAGTATTGGTGAGAGTTTTCAGAGTTTACCCACTCATCTTATTCCTCCTGTGCCAAGTATGGCAGTGGGATTTGTTACCAACCGTTAGTTATTAGAATCTCCTTTCTTCTTATCTGGATAATAATTATTCATTTTTATAGTATGAGGTTTTGTGTCATTCTTAGTCTGAGTGCTGTTGGTATATATTTTTCTGATTTGGTTGTTTTAATTTTGGTTTATTTTGCTTTTGCTGTTATTCATTTTATTATGTTTTTTAAGGAAGGGAGGTTTTGTGATTCAGATTTCCACTACCATCTTCCTTAGCCACCATATCTTCTCTTTTGAAATATATTACTCTCCTGGTTGTCTTCATAAAACCTCTTATGCCTTCTACCTTCCATCTTCAGCCTTTCCTTGGAATGTTGAAGTCCCCAGTGTATCAGCTACCCTCTGCACACTAGTGCCTGCCAAATTTATATCTTTTGCTCAATCTTACTAGACATATTTCTCACCTTCTATTAGGCATATTCTCTTGGTTGTTCTGTATTCAGTGCTTATTTAACATCTCAGAAAAAGAATTTTTTATCTTAGATGTGAAACCTGCTCCTTTTCCTGTATTTCTAGTCTCTACTTTTGATGTCACTCTCTCTATCCAATTGTCCATGGTGGAGGTATATTCTTTTTAGACACCTCTTTCCATTTTAGCTCTCACATCTATCAGTTTTATCTCTCAAATATCCATTCAGGGTGTCAACATCAAATTTAATCTCACTGCTTCAAGTCTTATCTCTTTTTTATTAATACTCTATGTTAATATTAGAGTGATTCTAAAAGTATTTGGACTACTTGCAAATTTGAATTTTCAGTCACCCACTATTTAGTACAGGATAAAGTTCAAAATCTTAAGCAGGACACACAGGTGCTTCAGAATCTGGCCCCTTATTACCTTCAGATCCTCTTGTCCTCTGATGTGGCCATTAGGAGTGTGGGCTACATTGAACAGGCCAAATCCCATAGCCCCCTGCTCCCCATTTTTATATACCCTGGAACTAAGAATGTCTTTAAATATTTTTCTTTTTAGAACAATTTATTGTTTTTTAATTGGTTTTAACTTTTCAAAGAGTTGTTAAGAAAGAGAGAGAGGGAGAATATATGACAGAGACAATATGTAGCCCACAAAACCTAAAATAATATTTACTAAGTTGCTGTTACAGAAAAAGTTTGTCATCTCCTACTCTAGCTAGCTGTGAAATTTTTGCATCCCTGGTATCCAGCTATATTAGTTAGAGTTCAGTTAGGAAAACAAGTTAGGTATTTCAACATAGAAGGTTTTAACATAGGGGAGTGGTTCAAAGGGTGAGAGGAACATAGAGGAAAGATTGTGTTTAACAGAGACTGGGAGCCCACACTCCTAATGGCCTTATTATACCTGGGAGGCTTTACAGCTGCCAGAAACAAACAAAGGAATGGCTCCTATCTAATTCCTGCCTTGTGATATTATGTGAATGCCTTCAAATGACAGAATCTAACCAGAACTAACTTGGCAATAGGCTTTGGAAAATGTCATTTTCAAGCTACTAGTCCCAGTGATTCAAGGGGGAATACAGAAGTGTGAATATGGAGGAGCTGAGTGTCAATGAAAAGTTCCTGGCACACTGGCATGCTGTCTTACACACAGCAGGTTCTTAGTAAAGGTTTATTGAATTAAATTGAATGAACATTTTGGTCATTTAGTGTGCTAGGCACTTCACAGAATGCCTAAATTAAGAAAACCATTTCTTTCAAGTAGTTTACAATCTACTACTTGTAAGCCAAGCTAGCAAGAGGGACTGAAGTGCAAACTACGCCTTGAGGCGTAGTAGTACTAGGTGGTGAATGTACTAGGTGGTGAATGTACTAGGTGGTGAATAGAGATTACAGGTAAAGTCCTGAAAGAAGACAGAGGAAAGAATAAATTCAGCTTGGAGGACAGAAAGAGGATGCCTTCTTAGAGGAAATGGTTTATATTTTAGGCACTGAAAAGGCTTTTGAAACAGAGAATATTGGAGGAAATTCAGTTGAAAGGAAAAAGCAGGAGCCATGGCACCAAGATGTGAAAGCAAATGGCATTTTGGGGGAGTCAGTATAGCGTAGCTGTAACTTAATGAATTTTTTCATGTTAAAGTATTTAAGTTTCTAAAAATGTGAGAAATTTGATTTTTCAATGAAACATTAACTTACTTACATCCTTTATATACATTTCAACTATAAACTTCAGTGTAACCCAGGTTCAAAATTCCACGATTAGAATTTGGGAACAATGTTATTGCATGCACTGAAATATAAGTACTTAAATTGGCCCTTGGAAAGATTATGTACCTTAGCATTAACTTTATACTCAACACCATTTGTTAAAAGAGTAATATTTCTTGCCCCCTAACCCTTGCCCTCACCCCACATGCCACATTATGTTCCAAATCCAAGCCTGGGACATGCATGCACAATGCTCTACTCTTAAGAGAGTCAGTGGGAGTCATGTGGTGCTATGTACTAGAGATCAAACTTGACTTGAGGTTTCAGCTAACTAATTTTTCTATCAGGTTTCGCATGCTGTATATACCAATCACATTTTTCATAGAGGGAGGAGTACATATAAACATGGCCTCTAACTAAACTTTGTTTTAGTTTCCATTTAAGCAGGAGCAATTAGATTATAATGAAGATTTAAAACAACACCCTTATTTTTAAATAAAGTGATATACATAAGTCTGCCACAGTTAGCACCCAAAATTCAGTGTGACCTTTATGGCAGCTGGTGATACTCTAATATTTCTAAGTAGTACATGAAAGGTGAAAGGGCATATCTCCTTTCAATGTGCATATGTAACTGCAATAAGTATTAATAGGAGTACATACTTGTGGATAATCCTGGAATGTATATCTATATTTATAATTAGGAATAGTTATGTGAATTTGATATAAATATCTGTCATCAGTGGCATTTGATTATCAATTTCCCTTATACATTTTGCAAGAACTATAAGCAGATGGTAGCCTGCTATTAAGTTTTATAACAGGTAATGAAAGAGTGGAATTTCTTTAAATTCTTTCATGTGTAACAATATTGTTCAGAATCTATACATGTAAATGTGAGGATGCATTTTTATTTCTTTTATTTTGTGAAATTATAGCAAATGATCAGACCAAGCATTGTAGAATTTCAAAATGTGATTTTGTGTATGAAATTCAATTCTTAACTGCCTGTTTTTCGTAACCCCAGAAGAAACCTCAGGAGCAGAGGGTGCTTGTTCTATTATATTCTGCTGCTCTCTGCACAGATTTGCCTTATCTTCTGGTTTTCCTTAATTTCCCTTTCTTTGATTAGCTTTTTGATTATCCTCGTTCCCTGCCATATGCTTCAGACGTGACGATAACTAGTGAGGAGAAGTGAAAAGAAACATAAAAGCATATTTTAGGTGGTTTTTACTTTCTCCCTTATATTTTTTCTGTATTGTTTGGGGTATATAAGAATTAGAAAAATGAAAAAAAAATGACTATTATGACTGCAAAAAACTACAATTAACTTGCTAGGAGCTTTTAAGAACTTGATCAGTAGGATTCTTAATTAATGTACAGGCTTTAGAGAAAAGCCAGGTTTCCCACGATTAGATTAATTGTCAAATGAATTGATTTGACTTTTTCAGGATGTTGCTCTTCTAGGAAATGTTTATAAAACAACTCACTGAATTTTAGGAATGTCTTTGCGTTTTATATGTCAGACAAAATGACAACTCCTTTCTTTACTAGATGTGACTGTGAAGGCAGGAACCATACCTATTTTCCTCTTTGTATGGAGTATAGCCATATCCCTTATGTCTCTAAATCTTCAGTAGATATTTGTTGAATCATTTAACATATGGCACACTTACAAATCAGTTTAAAAATGCTCCAACAGAAAAATTGGCAAGGTAAATGAAGTACATTTTTATGTAAATATAAAGTAATGCAATCCATAATTCACAAAGAGAGAAGCATAAATGACCAATAATCATTCATGAAAGATATTTTACCTCATAAGAATCAAACAATACAAATGGAAACAACTGATATATCTTTGTTTTTCAAAGATTCAAAATACTTGCTTATCCTCAGGATTGGCAAGGGAATAGAAACAATGTACACTTTCATTCTCTAGTGATAAGGATGAAAATTATTTCAATTCATTCTGGAAAGCAGGTTGGAAAAATGTATCAAATGTATCAATAAAATATATGGAGATTTTGACCCCACAATCCTATCTCTAAGAATTTACCTTAAGAAGACAATCAAGTGTGGTCAGATGTCCATGTACAGGTTTTGTGGCAGCATCGATTATAATATAGAAGAATTAGAACTCTGAACAGCCATCAGTAGAAATTTATTAAATAAACTATGGCTCCTTTATATAATGAAATTCCATGCAGCTATTAAAATGGTGATCTATATTTACTGATCTGTACAAATATTAATGATATATTGTTGAGCAAAAAAACAGGTTATAATATAGCATGTGTGGTATGATTCTATCAAGTTTGGCAAACTTTTGCTGTAAAAGGCCAGGCAGTAAATATTTTAAGTTTTGTGGGTCATACAGTCTCTGTCATACTACTCAACTCTCCTGTTGTGCGGAAGTAGCCACAGACAATGCGTAGACAAGTGAGCATTGGTTGTGTTCCAATAAATCTTCATTTACAAAAGGAGACAACCAGCTTACTGACCCCTACGATATACGTAAAAGAGTGTGTGCGGGGCACGGGGGGTGGGGGGTGGGGGGTGGGGGTGGGACAGAGACGGAGAGGAAGAATATACATGTTTTAGAAGAATGTTTACCCAAATGTTAACATTATGGCCATGTAAGGGGGATTCTAGATGATTTTTACTTTCTATTTTTTGTATTGTATGGTTTTTATAGGCATTAGAAAAAGTTTTAAAAATTATCTCTTGTTTCATTAAAAGACTGTTTATCCTTCAGAAAAGCAGGTTCATAGGATAACATGTCTGAGAGTTCTGTTTCTAAGATCCTCTATGCTACATATGTATATAACAAATACAGTAATATTTAAATATAGTCACCATTTTATTGGTACAGAATCACCTCATGCCAGCATTATTGTACTTGTTTCTTTAATAATACCCCTGCCCCTGATTTTTATAGCCCTTCTTCTTCCCATACACAAATGCCAGCTTTACCTAAGTATATATTTACCTAAGTAAATATTTTTTACTTTACCTCAGTATATATTTTTTAATCTAGAATTCTATTATCTAGGCCTTCTAGAATAATCGAATTTTATAATAAAAATAAATACACACACACACTACTTTCTTGCCTCCCCTCTTTCTCTTATTGCCAGCTTTCTGGTTTCTCTTCCTATCCCTTTAATATTAGGGTCCCCCAAGTATGTCCTTGTTCTTGTCTCTCACTACATTGTTTCCTTTGGCGTTCTTTTGGGTTCAGATACCACTTCGGCAAGAAGACTCATCTGGACATTTGTGGAAGTGACAGGTAGCCAGTTCTGTCTTGGGAATTTATTCAAACTCACACCTACTTAAAATCACCAGTTCCCCATAACTACTTTCAGCTCCTCACATAGACTTTAGCTTTCCATCAAACTCCTCCTATAGATGTGCTAAATTTAGATTTACTAACTTAGGTTTAACATCTGGCTCATTGCAATATGCCTAGATTGTGAACCTGGATTTCCAATATCAGCCTTGGAAGAGGCACTTTGGTGCCTTCTGGATTTGTATTTGGAGACAGAGAAGTGTAAAAGCAGAGAAACCAGTTAATCTTACCTGTAGTTGTCTAGGCGAGATATGATGGTGGCTTTGCTTAGCTAGATTGCAGTGGAAATGAAAAGTGAATGGATTCTGAGACTTTAAGAACACTAACAAGTTTTAGTGATAGACTAGATTTGGAGCAGTAAAGGAGAATGTCATCAAGGATAACTCAGTTCTCTAGCATGTACAAAAGGGGGACACTGGGTACCCTTTTCCTCATGGTGTACAAGTTATCTTCATCTGCTAAGAAACAAAAGAAGTGAGAGGTAAGAAGTTTGAGGATTTTGCCAGGCAGAGTGGGGATGGGTATTTCAGGCAGAAGGAATAATATTAACAAAGGCTTGAAGGTATGGAAATGATCAGTGTTTCCTGGAAATTATGTATACTTGAGTAGTCAATTGTATGAGGTGTGCAGTAGGGAAGGTCAGTATAGAGAGGTAAAGTCTGGGAAAGCAATCAAAATCCTGATTGTGAAGGGTCTTGAATCCCATGATAATTAGTTTTTACCTTATCTTTATAAATCAGCAGTCTTCAGACATTTAAATTCAGACTGCTGAAATTTCATATCTAATTTATGAGACCAGCAAGAACTGCCTGCTTTTGTTTAGTAGAGTATTAAAAGAATAATAAAAAACCACTATTTTTCCTTTATGTCCTATTGCTTATAGTTTTCTGTTAAGGAGATTTAAAAAACGAACACTAGGCATTTTCTCACATTTCAAGAATAGTACTAGAATTGACATAACTCTAAATTACATTATAAAGGAAGCTAAAGAACATATAAATCATGCCAAAAATACTTAGGATTGGGAGGACTGGATGCCTCAGGGAATTGGTAATTTGATCCAAAGCCTGTCACCTGTTAAAATGTATCCTGGGTCAGTACTGACTGAAAAATCATCATGACCTGACAGGTGTTCAGGATTGTGTGTAAAATGAAGTGGCAGGCTCAGTATAGTTCCTATTTGACACGTGTATGCATTACTGAAACCACTGCAACATTAATTGATAACTATGCTGGCAATCTTGATTGAGGTGCCAAGGACTAACTGACCTGAACTCTCTTCACCCCTACTAATGTTCCTTTTTAAATAGGCTCAAGTGTGCTTGTGTAGTAGAAAAGCGTCTTTGGGCCTGCTCCTTTGACTAGATTACTTTACTCCTAAAATTGACCATGTGTGGTTTTTCACAGTAGAGTCCTTTATTATTACATCTGAAGTTCTTTTTGTTGGTGAAATGTTTTGTCTATCTTTTGAACCATCAAATAATATAAAGCATCAAGTTGCTACTTCTTATCACCTACAGGGATTAGTAGACTCATTCCTCTAATTTATTCTCTCCTTGGAATTTAATTTAGAAGCATCAAGATACTCTTAAATGTTTAAGAATTTACCTCATTCATAATTAAATATTACTGAAAGAATTGTCTTCCAGTGTAGTTAATATTTGTCATTCAAAGATTGTTGCTTTACATAATAGAGAGTCAGAAATAAAAGCAGCCCACTTAATCCTCCCTAGTTGGTAGTGGGTGAAGGAGAGGAGAAAGAAAACTGTTCATCCTCACTGGTATCATATAGTGAAAATAATTCTTTTTCCTCAGTAAAGGAGCATGATGGTATGCAGGGCTATATTCATGAATTTAGTCTCAACCCTGCCAACAACAAGATTTTAGCCGGGTGGAACAAAGAAGCCAATTAGTACTTTAATGCTAATCTAATAATTTTGTCAGTTGCAAGTTTCTACTCTCATGATTGTCTGCTTAGGAAGTGACTGAGTAGTACTCCTAGTTAGTGGTTATGTAGTCTCTTAAATTTAACTAGCAAATTATTCTCTCCTTCTACAACTCCTTCCAGAATGCTAAGGAAAGGCTAAGAAGAACAAATCTTAAATACATGCATTCACAGGCAAATATAATGATGGCATGAAGTTTTCATTGGTTTTCCAACAGAGGCAATAAATGTATATCCAGAGTCTTGCCTCAAGGTTAGTAGCATACTTTCATAGACTAGCTGACAAGAATTGTGGACAGGGCTTCCTTGGTGGTGCAATGGTTGAGAGTCCGCCTGCCGATGCAGGGGACACGAGTTCGTGCCCCGGTCCGGGAAGATCCCACATGCCGCGGAGCAGCTAGACCCGTGAGCCATGGCCACTGAGCCTGTGTGTCCAGAGCCTGTGCTCCACAACGGGAGAGGCCACAACAGTGAGAGGCTCGCGTACCGCAAAAAAAGAGTTGTGGACATATCTTGTGACCATGGGACAAAACCAATTTATCTGTGGAATAAATTCATGAATTCATTAGCAATATGCACTTATAAATTGCACAGTTCATGGACTTGACAGTAACAGATTGGGCTGATTATAAATGAATTATTCAGTTTTGCTTTGCTGCTTCTGTGTAATTACTCCAAGCAGTCCCCAGATGTGCTTTGTGCTTCTGACTTCATATCTCTCTAGAATCTGCTCCCTTTCTTTCTCCCTTCTTCCCTACCCTCCCATCCACACCTCTCTCCCAGCCAAGTAAAATTCTAGCTCAAATTTCTAGGTTTAGACTATCTGTAGATTCTTTTCTGGACCTCTCACCATCTCTCCTCAACCATATCCACTCTGCACTCTAGGTAGTATTAACTTTTCTTTCCACACACTCAGCAATTGTGTTGTAGCTGGTTGTATTTTGTATTTATGGGTTCCTTGAAGGAGATATTACTATGTGTTTAACATGTAGTAGACACTTAAGAGCTGTTTATTGAATGAATGATTGCATGAATAATTACAGCTTAATTCTTTTCATTTCTGTTGCATTTAAATAAATGTTTTGTGGGAGTTCCCTGGCTATCCAGTGGTTAGGACTCAGCTCTTTCACTGTGGCCTGGGTTCAATCTCTGGTCGGGGAACTAAGATTCTGTAAGCTTCACAGCACAGCCAAAAAAATAAAAATAAATATTCAGTAAATAAATAAATAAATAAATAAATGTTTTGTCTCATACATAGATGAATTCTGAAAGACCTGTAGGTAGGTTTAGATAGGTTTAAACCTACCTAGGAGGCAAAAGACCTATACTCCAAAAACTATATAACACATTGATGAGAGAAATTGAAGACCACACAAATGGAAAGATATACTGTGTTCTTGGATTGAAAGAATCAATATTGTTAGAATGACCATAATACCCAGGCAATCTACAGATTCAGTACAATCCTTATCAAATTACTAATGGCATTTTTCACAGAACTAGAACAAAAAAATTTTTAATTTGTGTGGAAACACAAAAGACCCTGAATAGCCAAAGTAATCTTGAGAAAGAAGAATGGAGCTGGAGGAATTGGGTGTCCTGACTTCAGACTATACTATAAAGCTACAGTAATCAAAACAGTGTGGTACTGGCACAAAATCAGAAATATAGATCAATGGTACAGGATAGAAAGACTAGAAATAAATGCAGGCACTTATGGTCAATTAATCTATGACAAAGGAGAAAAGAGAGTCTCTTCAATAAGTGGTGCTGGGAAAACTGGACAGCTACATGTAAAAGAATGAAATTAGAACATCCTCTAACACTATGTACAAAAATAAACTCAAAATGGATTAAAAACCTAAATATAAGACTGGATACTCTAAAACTACTAGAGGAAAACATAGGCAGGACACTTGATGTAAATGCAGCAATATTTTTTTTGGATCCGACTCCTAGAGAAATGGAAACAAAAATAAACAAATAAAACCTAATTAAACTTAAAAGCTTTTGCACAGCAAAGGAAACCATACACAAAACAGACAACCTATGGAATAGGAGAAAATATTTGCAATGATGTCACCAACAAGGGATTAATCTCCAAAATATATTCAATACAAACAACTCATACAGCTCAACATTTTTTAAAAAATCCAATTAAAAAATTGGCAGAAGACCTAAATAGAAACTTTTCCAAAGAAGACATACAGATAACCAACAGGCACATGAAAGAATGCTCAATATCACTAATTATTAGAGAAATGCAAATCAAAACCACAATGAGGTATCACATCACACTGGTCAGAATGGCCATCATCAAAAAGTCTATAAATAGGGACTTCCCTGGTGGTGCAGTGGATTGGACCCAGCGCTCCCAGTGCAAGGGGCCCAGGTTCGATTTCTGGTCAGGGAACTAGATCCCACATGGATGCCACAACTAAGAGTTCACATGTCACAACTAAGGAGACTTCATGCTGCAACTAAGGAGCCCACCTGCCACAACTAAGACACCCACCTGCCACAACTAAGACACCATGCAACCAAATAAATAAATATTTTTAAAAGTCTATAAATAATAAATGCTGGAGAGGGTGTAGAGAAAAGGGAACCCTCCTACACTGTTGGTGGGAATGTAAACTGGTGCAGACACTATGGAGAACACTATGGAGGTTCCTTAAAAAACTACAAACAGAGTTACTATATCATCCAGCAATCGCACTCCTGGGCATATATATCCAGAGAAAACTCTAACTCGAAAAGATACACATACCCCAGTATTCATACCAGCACTATTTACAACAGCCAAGACATGGAAACAGCCTAAATGTCCAACAGATTAATGGATAAAGAAGATGTGGTATATACATACAACTGAGTATTACTCAGCCATAAAAAAGAATGACATAGTGCCTTTTGCAGCAACATGGGTGGAGCTAGAGATTATCATACTAAGTGAAGTAAGTCAGACAGAGAAAGGCAAATACTGTATGATATCACTTATATGTGGAATCTAAAAAAAATGATACAAATGAACTTATTTACAAAACAGAAATAGACTCACAGACATAGAAGACAAACTTATGGTTACCAAAGAAGAAAGGGGGGAGGGATAAATTTGGAATTTGGGATTAACAGATACACACTACTATATATAAAAAAGATAAACATGGACCTGCTATATAGCACAGGGAACTATATTCAATATCTTGTAATAACCGATAATGGAAAAGAAACTGAAAAAGAATAGATAAATATATGTATAACTGAATTACTTTGCTGTACACCTGAAACATTGTAAATCAACTATACTTCAATAAAAATGTAAAAATGAAAAAAAGAAATATATGTTTCAATAAAACTTTTAAAATCAACTAACTTAAAAAAATTTTTAGGGCTTCCTGTCTGGTGCAGCAGTTAAGAATCCACCTGCCGATGCAGGGACACGGGTTTGAGCCCTGGTCTGGGAAGATCCCACATGCTGCAGAGCAACTAAGCCCATGTGCCACAACTACTGAGCCTGTGCTCTAGAGCTTGTGAGCCATAACTACTCACCGCAATGAAGAGTAGCCCCCACTTGCTACAACTAGAGAAAGTCCATGTACAGCAACAAAGACCCAACGCAGCCAAAACTAAATAAATAAATAAATAAAATTTTTACAAAATTTAAAGACCTATAGCAATAAATATAGAGGTGTATTTACGTATTTTTGCCTCTAATGAACTTAATTTAAAAAATCCTGACCATAATTTAATTGACTGTGTCTTTTAAGGTAGTTTTCATGATTGTTAATTTGTATATGTGTGTGTGTATGTGTGTGTGTGTGTGTGTGTATATATGTATTTGTATATATACATATACAAATGTTGAAAAAATAGCTAATGGACTTTTTTCTTTGATCAGTTGTGTGGGGTTCCACAAGTTTTATACTTTGGCCCAGGAAAAAGTGGGGCAAGATTATTGGAGGACTATAAATGACACAAGCCTAGCAGTCTATGGTGCAAAAAAATTTTTAACTGTTAATTATTGAAAAGTTTAAACATATTCAGAAGTAGAATAGTTTAGTGAATCCCCAGTGACCTATTACCCAGATTTAATCTTTCGGCCCATGGCCAGTCTTGTTTCATCTATTCCCCAACTCATTGTCCCTACCCAATTTTCCAAAAGGCAGATTTATTGAGGTCTTATTTGTATAAAATAAATGTACCCTTTTAAAGTGTAAAGTTTGAAGAGTTGGGACACACATACACAGTTGTGCATGTGTTAAAGATATAGAATATTTCCATTACCATAAAAATTTCCCTCCCGCCACTTTGCAGTCAATCTCTTTACCCACCCTCACCTTCTAGCAACCACTGATTTGTTTCTGTTCCTAGTATACTGCCTTTGTCTAGAATGTAATATAAGCGGATTCAAACAGTATGGAGCCTTTTGTGTCTGGCTTCTTCCGTTGAACATAAGAGATTATGTTATGAGATTCCTCCACGTTGCTGCATGTATCAATCATTGTTCAGTTGTTCTCTGTTTTATGGATGTACCACAATTAGTTTATCCTTTCAGCAGGTAATGGACATTCAGGTTGTTTCCTGTTTTAGGCTATCATGAGTGAAACAACTTTGAATGTTCGCATTTGGGCTTTTCCGTAGATATGTGTATTTATTTCTCTTGAGTAAATGGAATTTCTAGCTCATAGGATAAATAAGTTTACTTTTATAAGAAATGGACAAACTGTTTTCCAAAGTGGGCACACCACTGCAGTGAAAAATTCAGTGCACTTCAGTGCAAAAGTTTAAGAAAATTATCTAATTTTTTTGAGTTTTACATTTCTGTTATAATAAATCTTTGATCTAAAGTGCTTGGTTATTTTTATTACTCCAAGCAATAAGACTCACTGAGGCAACTATCAAGACATATTGCTGCCTACTGCTGGCAAGATCCTGGCTAGAGTTGTCTTGGACAGAGCACAGTGCAACCCGGCCAACTATGTGCTCCCCAAATCACAATGTGGCGGTGAGCCACAGCACAGCGCAGCTGACTTGATCTTTGTAGCGTGTTTGGATTTAGGAAAGTCAGGGCTTGCATCAGGCTATATCCTACAAGACTGCAGAACCCAGAAGATTCATTTTTCTGGTTAAATGAAGCTGCCACTGAAGAAACAAGCCTTATTTGTAGCGTTAAAATAGGTTCTTTTTACATTAAACACTATCATTTTCATTAAGTATTTTGGAAAGAAAGTGTAAACAGTGGCATCCTAGTACATTATCCTTTGACGTGGTGAAATAATTTGATTAAGTCAAGAGTTCCAGATTCTTGTCAGTATTTCTTTTTTGTCATCAAAGTTTTGAAAGGTCCTGGATTTAAGACTATGACCTATTTTCAATTTTATTAGAAAATTAAAAGTACTTTATTTAGTTATTCCTTTGGTATGGTGTAGAATGGATTCAGATGTATTATTATTAGCAAAATTTCCTTTTCAACTACCATTACTTGAGTACTACAGACCATAAGACCCTATGCAAGATCTGTATCTAGTGTACCTTCTAAACATAACAGATAAAATTAAAACTGCTGGAACTGCAAGGTGAAGCATTATTTAATCTGCAATATAAACGCATAGGAATTACTCTCTGCTATTAAATACATTTTGGCAATTTATAAAAGAAACATTTAT
Source organism: Phocoena phocoena (assembly GCF_963924675.1). NCBI lineage: Eukaryota > Metazoa > Chordata > Mammalia > Artiodactyla > Phocoenidae > Phocoena > Phocoena phocoena. The sequence goes on from NC_089225.1 coordinate 71,025,418, forward strand.
ATATTATATCTATCTTTGAAATCCATAGCACAATGCAACTGTCAACTAAGAAGGTATGAAGTCTCATTTTATTTTCAGAGAAGGCCAAATGATTCCTTGAACTGAGAGAAAGTTCCAGTGAGACCTGAAATGACTCAACCCCCAGGGATCAGACATCCTTGAAGTCTACCCACAGAGTAATCAGACTTGATTGGCTTTCTAAGACTTGATCTGTTTCTTTGCCGTAGCTACCTAGACTGGAAGATGGACACGGTCCCACAGTAATATTTATTTACACCAAATGCTGTAGTCATTTAGAACCTCTCTAGGATGCCCAAGATTTTAGACACAGCCTACATCTGCAACATAGAGTGATTATAAATCTTAGAGATCCAAGTCAGCCTGAGGCCAGGGCCAGAAATTTGGGGGAAAAAAATCCTATGGGGAACTTGGACCTTTGCTTGGACACTGCATTTTCAAAGTATTGAGACTTTTTGAGGGGGAAGGCAGAGACAACTAAAGTCTTAAATGCAGTGAATTGGGACATATTTAGAGAATGAATTCCAAAGCAAGGGTAGAAGGAATACCTACAGCTAGTAATGTGGGAGTTAAAAAACAGTTTAAAAGGACTGAAAAAACGATAGTGGAGCTATGTTAGCTTCACATGAGACAGGGCTCAGTGATATTCATGCTGCTCTTGAGCCTGAGAGTCAAGCGCCAGAGTTTGATGAATCACTTTCTTTCTTAGGGTCCGTGATGTGACCCCACATCTAGTGGGCTAGAGCTGTAATGTCAGAAACTGGGGTTGAAGAGATGTAGCTTTCATTATTTTCTTTAACTGATCTCATCTTGCTTTTAAACCTCCTCTCCTTCTAATGATGGAAAATGCTTAAGCTTGCCAATCAAAGTTACCTGTTTTCTAGGGAAATTTTTAGGCTTTTTAAAGATAAGTACTGGGGACTTCCCTGGCAGCCCAGTGGTTAAGACTTCACCTTCCAATGCAGGGGGTGCGTGTTCGATCCCTGGTCGGGGAGCTAGGATCCCACGTGCCTTGCTGCCAAATAAACAAAACAGAAGCAATATTGTAACAAATTCAATAAAGACTTAAAAAAAAAAAGATAAATACTGTATGATTCCACTTATACGACATATCTAAAGTACTCAAAACTCATAGAAACAGAAAGTAGAATGGTGTTGACCAGAGGTTGTAGGTGGTGGTGGTGGGGAGGGTGATGGGAATAGGGAGTTGTTCAATGTGTATAGAGTTTCCGTTTTTATGAGATAAAAAAAAATTCTAGAGATCGTTGCATAACATGTGAATATAGTTAACTTTACCAAAATGCACAATTAAAAATGCTAAGGTGGTAAAATTTTTTTAAATTTAATTTTATTTATTTTTTTATACAGCAGGTCTTTGTTAGTCATCCATTTGATACACATCAGTGTATACATGTCAATCCCAATCTCCCAATTCATCCACCACCACCACCCCCCTCCGCCGCTTCCCCCACCTTGGTGTCCATAGGTTTGTTCTCTACATCTGTGTCTCTATTTCTGCCCTGCAAACGGGTTCATCTGTACCTTTTTTCTAGGTTCCACATGTATGCGTTAATATATGATGTTTGTTTTTCTCTTTCTGATTTACTTTACTCTGTATGACAGACTCTAGATCCATCCACGTCCCTACAAATGACTCAATTTCGTTCCTTTTTATGGCTGAGTAATATTGCATTGTATATATGTATAAGGTGGTAAATTTTTTTTTTTTTAATATTTATTTATTTATTTTTGGCTGTGTTGGGTCTTCGTTTCTGTGCGAGGGCTTTCTCTAGTTGCGGCAAGCGGGGGCCACTCTTCATCACAGCATGCGGGCCTCTCACTATCGCGGCCTCTCTTGTTGCGGAGCATAGGCTCCAGATGCGCAGGCTCAGTAGCTGTGGCTCACGGGCCTAGTTGCTCCGGCATGTTGGATCTTCCCAGACCAGGGCTCGAACCTGTGTCCCCTGCATTGGCAGGCAGATTCTCAACCACTGCGCCACCAGGGAAGCCAAGGTGGTAAATTTTATGTTATGTGTTTTTTTTACCACAATTTAAAAAATACAACTAAATTAGACATCACAAAAAATTTAGGGTTTAGGGGGCCTTATTACTTTTTCAGTGTGTCTCACTTCAGAAAGGCTCTCCCCCTCCCCCTATTCTGCTTTTCTAAATGAATCTGAGCAGAGAAGCTCACCCAGCTTCCTGGCATTAAAGAGTGTTTTCTGGTCCTCCCTCCTAGCCTTCTTCTTTACATGGTTTGTATTGCCTGGTCTCAGGGCCTCATCTTTTCCTCTTGATGCATCTGCTTTAATTTAGCTGGGCTCCCTGGTGACTGAGCATCCTGTATGTATGGGCACTGATATATTGCTGTTTTCACCTGGTTTTTGGAGCATTGTTCTGACACGTGTTATTGATGACAGCACTATTGACTTCAGTTAAGAGGCCCCTGTACTTTGTCATCCTCATCTCTACCTAGCAACCAATCCAGCAGCACATTCAACAAGCTATCCTCCCCTGGAGACCTGGTGGCTCTTGGATAATTTCTCACAAACTATCTGGAGAGTTCAGGATCAAATGTGGATGCCCTTAGTCTAGGTACCTTCTTAGTCATTGCTACTCAGCTGCTCTGACATCATATTAGATATAGGACCATGTCAAGCAGAGGAATTCTCTTAAAGCTTTCTGACTTTCCATTGCTACATAGGAATCAGGGCACCAGCCCCAACGTTCTTAGATTCTCTCAGATTTGTCTGGATTTTTCTACTCTACTTACCTCTTTCAGCCAATTTTTGACCCCCAAAAGGAGCAAGCATATTTGGATGTGATTTCTCCCTTTTTCACTCCCTTTCTCTCTCCTTTGGTCCAGAAAAAAAATAATATCATATCTCAATTTCCTAGTTAGTATTTTCTCAACTTTTCCAGGAGCAATAATCCTCAGCCTCATGATTTACCCTTAGTGACTAAATGGGTGAGGGGAGGGAAGAATTACCAAGAAGGAAAAAAAATGGGTGGCAAATATTTTTACAATGTCCCCACTTCACCTGGACTTCTCTGTAGATTCCCCTCTCACCCTCCTTCTCCGGGTCCTGTTCATCCTATTTCCCACATGCTTCTAATTCATTTTCTACCACTATTTCTACTGCCCCAGTAGTGGATAAGAGTGAGGTTCTGGAGTCAAATTATCCCAGTTCAAAACCTAGTTCTGTTACTAACTAGCTGTGTGAACTGAATAAATTTCCTTAGCTCTCTGTTCTTCTGTCTCTTTGCCTGTAAAATACAGGTTAATAATGGCCCTAAGTCTATAGATGAAATACCATATAAAGCACTTTGAACAGTGCCTGGAATATAGTAATTGCTCAATTAATATTAGCTATTATTACTCATACCATCATCACTTCTCCTCTAGACTAGTCAGATAGATTTCTAATTGAATTCATTGTCCCTATTTCCACCCCTAGGCTCCTTAATTTATACTATTGTGTAGAATTCAGAGGATCTGAGAGTTGGATGGGAACAATTATATCTTTATTTTTGCTCACATTTAATTAAAATTTAGTATTTCTTTCCATTTTGAATATAGGCTTGAAAGCACAAAACTCTTCATAATATCTATCACCATGTCACCAACATAAATCACAAATATTTCATATCAAATTGTAGCTGTTGCAGGTATCTCATATATGCTCATCACTACTTTTATTTATTTAATTTATTTATCTTTATTGAAGCATAATTGATTTACAATATTATATTAGTTTTAGGTGTACAACATAGTGATTCAGTGTTTTATAGATTATACCCTATTTAAAGTTATTATAAAATATTGGCTATATTCTCTGTCTGTACAATATATCCTTGTAACTTATTTCTTTTATACATAGTAGTTTGTACTTCTTAATCCCCTACTTCTATCTTTCCTCTCCACCTTGGTAACCACTAGCTTGTTTTCTATATCTGTGAGTCTTTTTCTGTTTTGGTATATTCGTTTGTTGTATTTTTTATATTCCACATATGAGTGATACCATACAGTACTTGTCTTTCTCTGTCCAACTTATTTCACTAAACATAGTGCTCTCCAGGTCCATTCATGTTGTTGCAAGTGGCAAATTTTCATTTTTTTTTAATGTCTGAGTAATAGTCCATTGTATAGATGTACCACATCTTCTTTATCTATTTATCTGTCACTGGACACTTAGGTTTCTTCCATATCTTGGCTATTGTAAATAATGTTGCTATAAACTTTGGGGTGCATGTATCTTCGAATTAGTGTTTTTATCTTCTACAGATATATACCCAGGAGTGGAATTTCTGGATCATGTGGTAGTTCTATTTTTAGGTTTTTAAGGAACCTCCGTACTGTTTTCCATAGTGGCTGCAGCAATTTACACTCCCAACAAACAGTGTGCAAGGGTTCCCTTTTCTCTACATCCTCACCAACATTTGTTGTTTGTGGTCTTTTTTACATCTTTATTGGAGTATAACTGCTTTACAATGGTGTTTCTGCTTTATAACAAAGTGAATCAATTATACATATACATATGTTCCCATATCTCTTCCCTATTGCGTCTCCCTCTCTCCCAACCTCCCTATCCCACCCCTCCAGGCTTTTTGATGATAGTCATTTTGACAGGTGTGAGGTGATATCTCATTGTGGTTTTGGTTTGCATTTCTCTGATGATTAGCAATGTTGAGCATCTTTTCATGTGCCTGTTGATTATCTGTATATCTTCTTCACGAAATGTCTATTCAGATCTTCTGCCCATTTTTTAATTAGGTTGTTTGTTTTTTGGATGTTGAGCTGTATGAATTGTTTATGTATTTGGGGTATTAACTCCTTTCGGTCATGTCACTGCTTTTCAATTATTATGGTTATTCAACTAACTACTAGATGTTGTTATTCATTTTAGTAAGTTTCTGTGCTATCAGATTTTATTATATGACACATTTAAAATATTTTATAATTATATACATAATTATATATTATAATTTAAACCATTTATTTAAACAATTAAAAATAATTTAAATCATTATTCTGAGGAGGGATATATAGGCTTCATCTGACATTGAAAGGGAGAGACCTTGGCACAAAAAATTGTAAATACCTTATTTAAAGTGGGTTTTTTACTCTGGCTCTTGTCTTCCGTGTTCTCAGGACCTGTGGGTAGACAGACAAAGCTTGATGATTTCAGAGCAGGTACAGGCCAAGAAACCATGGCATTGAGTGTGCTGAGTCCAGACAAATGCTATTTATATACACATCCAAATTTGAAGAAAAAATGTATTTCATTAGGTTTCAAACACTGTAATAGATATAAAGCAAAAATAAAAACCTGTTGCAAAGTTCAAAAAAAAATGAGTTTTAAAAAAAAGGCACTTCTAACTATGTTGCTCCCTATGTAAAATGTTTCACTAGCTCTCATCACTGACAATATCAAGTACAAACTCCAAAGAAAGACATACAAGGCATGTCCTGGTTCAGTCTATTCAGTCTTCCCCTAGAGCCTCATTGCTTGTCACTCACTGCCCAAGGCCCTATCCCTCCAGCCATTCTGAAATACTCACAGGACCTGGAAGGCATCATGCTCTTTCATGCCTGCATTCATGTGTATGTGTGTTGGAGGGGGGGGCCTTGCTTTGGAATGCCCTTCTTCCTTTTTCTTTCTCACTTATCTTATTCTCCTTACTCATCCATAAAACTTTTATTCATTATTAAAGACATTGCTAATGTCACCTTCTCCTTTAAGTCTTCGGTGAACTCCCAGTGTGGCTGAGATGACTTTCCTCTTCTCTCCCACAGCACCCTGTGTAAACCATTTGTCACATTTTAGTAAAGTTGACTGTGTGCTTTTCTGCTCTCACTAGACTGTGAGTTCCTCGAAAAAGAAGCATGATTTATTCCTCTCCTCTCCTCTCTCTACAGTTCCTACAGTAGTATTTAGGACTCAGTGAATGGGTAAAATCTGATAGGATATCACACAACTATGAACAGAATTACTATGTTATTTCAGAGGAAAAGTACCAGAGACATTCTGAATAATTCTCTTGCCCTCCTCTTCAGATGACAGTGGAGGGAAAAATATTGCTCCTTCAGGAGGCTGAATGATATATTGGGTGGCGTGACCGAGAAGTCTTTGTGACTGGGGGAGGAGGGATGTATACTTTTTCCCTGGAGAGTAGGGCTTAGCTTCAGGAGAGGTGAGGGACACTGTCCTGGTTAGACTTGGTTGTTGTGGGCTAAATGTCCCACACCTAAAATGAAGCAGGAATTAAAATATGACAATACCAGACTCTTAAAAATTTTGATGGAATAAATGCGTGAATATGAATATGCATGAATACATCTGGTCATTTTTGACTGGACAGAAAACCTGTTATCATCAATCATGCTACTGTTTTCATATTCATCTGTACTGATTGTAGTTAGATTTCAAGAGGATGACTGATTTGACCCTAGGCATCCTCTATTATGGCTAAATTCTATAAAAATGACTTTTTGCCTCTAAGGATCCATGTGGTCAGGGTAAGTGGCCAGTTAGCACCATTCCACATTTCAAATCACTAGGGGAAAGATAGTATTATAAATGGTGACAAATGGATAGTCATCTGAAGAAAAATAAATTGGATTCCTACATCACACTATGATGAAATAAGAGTTGAGATGGATTAAAGAATTCAAAAGTAAATAACAAGCCATAAATGTATTAGAAGAAATTATAAGATACATTAAAAATATAAACACATAGTGTAAAAAGCTCTAAGTATGGCAAAAGAAATGGAAGCCAGGGAATTCCCCTGGCTGTCCAGTGGTTAAGACTCAGCACTTTCACTGCCGTGGCCCAGGTTCAATCCATGGTCTGGAAACTAAGAACCTGCAAGCCACGTGGCACGGCCAAAAAGAAGAAAAAGAAAAAAATTGGAAACCATAAAAAAAGACTAAAATATGTAACATCATACAAACATTTTAAATTCTGCATTAAAAAACAATAAACCACAAAGTCAAAAGACAGATGAAAATCTGGGAAGAAATAGTTGTAGCTAATTTTTTATATTTTTTTTTGGCTGGGCCCTGGGGCTTGTGAACGCTTAGTTCCCCGACCACAGATTGAACACGGCCCCGGCAGTGAAAGTGCTGAGTCCTAAGCACTGGACCACCAGGGAATTCCCCAATAGTAGCTGATTTCCTAAGAACATATATATATAGGTTTTGTTTTAATATTAACAACGTAATAGAAAAAATAAGCAAAGGATAAAAGCAAATAGTTAACAGAAAAGGAAATACAGATAATCCTTAAATATAAAAAGATTAATAACCTCACTCAAAATAAGAAAAATGCAGTGAAAATCATGATCATTTTTTACCTATCATACTAGAACTAAGAATGATGAGGGTGTGCGGAAATAGGTAACTTCATACATTGTTAATAGAAATATAAATTGGTACAACCTCTACAGGGTACAAATTGGCAATATCAGAATTAAAGATAATCATATATACCTGATACATGTGTGTACACATATGCTATACACATGTTTATTTATTTGGAATACTTTCAGTTGTAAATAATAGAAACCGCAATTCAAATATGGCTTAAGACAGTAGAAAAATCCATTATCTCATATAAGTCCAGATGTAAGGCAGCTCTAGGTAAAGTAAGATCAGTAGCTCAATAATATCAGTGAAGACTTAGATTCTTTCTCCCTCTCTCTTTCATCCTCCTGGTGTTCACTGGGCCCTCAGGTTGACTTTAAATTTTAATATGCTATTGTTACCTATCATAATCAATGTAACCATTCCTTATTGTTGGATACATTATTTCCAATATTAAAAAATAGTAAATAACATTGTGATTTTACATAAACATTTGCATCTTTGTTTTCTTTGCATAAAATTTTAGAAGTAAAATTACTGTATAGAATCTTTTAAGGATCTTGTTAAATATTGGAAGGCAACTGGTCAGGGCCTTTCTATAGGCAATATTATTTAGAGTGTTCATTGCTGATCACCTTACTAATAACAATAGATATTAACATAAAAATTTAGTACATTTGTAGGTGAAAGGATAGTATGTAATTTTAATTTACATTTTTATTATTAGAATGAACACTGTGATTTATTAAAAGGTTACATTTTTCCAGGAGGTACTTTTCAGATCAGAATCAGGAAAAAAAAGATAGTAGTATTTAACAAAATTTTAAGTTCAAAGGTCTAGGGTTCAGGTATGAAATATAAAGTGTTAGTAAATAGATCCAGATAGCCAGAACCTATTCCTATATCTTCTCACATAAAGATCTCATGAGCTTATGATAGGAGTGAATTTGATGGGAAGAGAGAAGTTTTAGACAGTGATCTTTTTTGATGCCCTACTTCATAGGTTGAGCTGGACGTAAAGAAGAGAGACACATTACACTCCTCCTCTGAGTTTGGAGACTTGAGGGTAAGGGGATATCGTTCATCATTTTCTGGGTGAGATCCATGGACATGACAAGCATTATTAGAGCAGTTCCCATTGACATGACAGTGCCTCTGTAAAGTAGAAATGGTGATACAGCACAAATGGGCTTGAGGTAAAAGCTGATGTCAGTTCTACAACAAGTAGAAAATTACATTTTTTTCACACCTGAACTAATAGCTGAAAAACTGTACTTCTACATTTTGGGGGTTTTTTTTGGCTATTTTATTCTATTTTATCTTTTTAAAATTGAAGTATAGTTGATTTACAATATTGTTACTTTCAGGTGTACAGCACAGTGATTCAGTTTATATATATATATTATTTTATATATATATACTTATATATTCCTATATATATATTATTTTTCAGACTCTTTTCCCTTATATTTTACAAAATATTGAGTATAGTTTCCCATACTATATAGTATGTCACTTTTTAGTTTTATTTATTTACTTACTTATTTGCTTAGCAAGGAGAGTAGGTCCCTTTTTAATTTTTACTTTTTTTTTTTTTTTTTTTTTTTTGTGGTACGTGGGCTTCTCACTGTTGTGGCCTCTCCTGTTGCGGAGCACAGGCTCCGGACCCACAGGCTCAGCAGCCATGTCTCACGGGGCCAGCAGCTCCGCGGCATGTGGGATCCTCCCGGACCGGGGCACGAACCCGCGTCCCCTGCATCGGCAGGCGGACTCCCAACCACTGCGCCACCAGGGAAGCCCAATTTTTACTTTTTTAATTGAAGTAAAGTTGATTTACAATGTTGTGTTAGTTCTACATTTGTATGTGTATTTCTCCCATCATGTATGCACCTGTCTTAGTCACTTAATTACAATCATCTCTGAACCTCAACTTCATCATTCTAAAAATGGAGATATTAATATCTATGTAATGCGCTTTTCCCTTGTAAGTAAATGCTTATGCTTCTTGTCCAAGGTCCAACAGGCAGTTTATTTCTTGCCAGTCTGAACAGGATATATGAGGCCCAAGGACACTAACCAGGTAATGTACCTGGTTAACAGATACATTGTGTCAACACAATACGTGTTGTACCAACAGATATAAAGCCAAATTCCAGCCTTTGGCACAAATTCTGAAATGACACTTCTCTCTTTGGCCAATACCAGGATTCTTTGTTCAAACCTCTGGCAAAAGCAAGGTGGGGCTCACTATTCACAGTCTACCCACCTGTCAGCAAAGGAGAGAGCTCTGCTGGCACTGCAGTGCAGGGCTATTCACCCAGGAGAGTCCCAGTTGGTGCAAGGTATTTCAGTCATAGGGAAGCATCCTGGCCTATGAGTAGATGGGAACCTAGCTAGCTTCCTTCCCATCAGTCCTATGCAACTTCCTTGGAATTTTTTCTGACTCTGGAGCTGTAAGGAACTTAAATTCACTAACGCATAAGACATAGGTCCTGATAGATTTTAGACTTGCTGGGACAATTTTACTTGCTGCCAGGGAACATCTACAAGTGGGAAGCAGTACTGTCATTTGTTCTTTTTTGCTCTAGTTTCTATCCCATGGCACCTGGCCTGGTTCAGAGCCCAAGATGGCTAAGTTTCC